>NW_026894474.1:0-123049 GCF_032452875.1 Bos javanicus | reverse complement strand
CCAGTGCATGATCTGTCACATGATCAGTGCATGATCATCCACGTGATCAGTGCATGATCAGTCATGTGATCAGTGCATGATAGCCACGTGAACAGTGCATGACTGGCCACGTGATCAGTGCATGATAGCCACGTGATCAGTGCATGATCAGTCACCTGATCAGTGTATGATCAGTCACGTGATCAGTACATGGTAGCTACATGATCATTGTATGATCAGCCACGTGAGTAGTTAATGATCAGCCACGTGATCAGTGCATGTCACGTGATCAGTGCATGATCAGTCACGTGATCAGTGCATGATCAGCGTGATCATGCATGATCAGCCACGTGATCAGTGCATGATAGCCACGTGATCAGTGCATGATCAGCCACGTGATCAGTGCATGATCAGTCACGTGATCAGTGCATGATCAGACACGTGATCAGTGCATGATCAGTCACGTGATCAGTGCATGATCAGCCACGTGATCAGTGCATGATCAGCACGTGATCAGTGTATGTCAGCCACGTGATCAGTGCATGATAGCCACGTGATCAGTGCATGATCAGTCACGTGATCAGTGCATGATCAGCACGTGATCAGTGCATGATCAGCCACGTGATCAGTGCATGATCAGCCACGTGATCAGTGCATGATCAATTACGTGATCAGTGCATGATCAGTCACGTGACCAGTACATGGTAGCCACGTGATCATTGCATGATCAGCCACGTGATCAGTGCATGATAGCCACGTGATCAGTGCATGATAGCCACGTGATCAGTGCATGATCAGTCACGTGATACGCAGTGTGATCAGCCACGTGATCAGTGCATGATATCCACGTGATCAGTGCATGATCAGCCACGGATCAGTGCATGATCAGTCACGTGATACATGTGTGATCAGCCACGTGATCAGTGCATGATGAGCCACGTGATCAGTGCAGGATCAATTACGTGATCAGTGCATGATCAGTCACGTGACCAGTACATGGTTGCTATGTGATCGCATGATCAGCCACGTGAGCAGAGCATGATAGCCACGTGGTCAGTGCATGATCAGTCACGTGATCAGTACATGATCAGTCACGTGAACAGTGCATGATCATTTACGTGATCTTTGCATGATCAGTCACGTTACCAGTATATGGTTGCTACGTGATCATTCCATGACGAGCCACGTGAGCAGTGCATGATAGCCACGTGATGTGTGCATGATACGTGAGCAGAGTATGATCAGCCACGTGATCAGTGCATGAGTGCCACGTGATCAGTGCATGATATGTCACGTGACAGGTGTGTGATCAGCCACGTGAACAGTGCATGTTCAGCCACGTGATCAGTGCATGATAGCCACGTGATCAGTGCATGATCAGTTACGTGAGCAGTGTATGATCAGCCACGTGATCAGTGCATGGTCAGACACGTGAACAGTGTATGATCAGCCACGTGATCAGTGCATGATATCCAAGTGATCAGTGCATGATCATCACGTGATCAGTGTATGATCAGCCACGTGAACAGTGCATGCTCAGTCACGTGATCTGGGCCTGCTGAGCTGCGTGATTACTGTCTGCTCATCTGCTTGACAATTGCCAGCTGAGCTGCACGATTCCTGCCTGTCATCTGCTTGACAATTGCCAGCTGTGCTGCGTAATTCCTGCCTGCTCAGCTGCTTGATTATTGCCAGCTGAGCAGCATGATTCCTCACACCTGTGTTCCATGATTATTGCCTGCTGACTGTTTGATTCGTGCCTACTCAGCTCTTTGTTTATTGCCTCCAGAGGCACATGATCAGTGTATGATAGCAAACATGATCAGCGCATGATCAGTCACATGATCAGCGCCATTAAGTCACGTGATCACTACATGATAGTCATGTGATCAGTCCATGCTCAGTCACGGTATCAGTGCATGATCAGCCACGTGATCAGTGCATGATCTGTCACAAGATTAGTGTATGATCATCCACGTGATCAGTGCACGGGCAGTCATGTGATCAGTGCATGATATAGACGTGAACAGTGCATGATCAGTCTTGATCAGTGCATGATAGCCACGTGATCAGTGCATGATCAGTCACCTGATGGGTGTATGATCATTCACGTGACCTGTACATGGTAGCATGATCATTGCATGATCAGCCACGTGAGTAGTTCATGATAGCCACGTGATCACTGCATGATCAGTCACGTGATCAGTGCATGATCAGTCATGTGACCAGTACATGGTAGCTGCGTGATCATGGCATGATCAGCCACGTGAGCAGTGCATGATAGCCACGTGATCAGTGCATGATCAGACACGAGATCAGTGCATGATCAGTCACGTGATCAGTGCATGATCAGCCACGTGATCAGTGCATGACCAGGCACGTGATCAGTGTATGTCCAGCCAAGTGATCAGTGCATGATAGCCACGTGATCAGTGCATGATCAGTCACGTGATCAGTGCATGATCAGTTATGTGATCAGTGCATGATCAGCCACGTGATCAGTGCATGATCAGCCACATGATCAGTGCATGATCAATTACGTGATCAGTGCATGATCAGTCACGTGACCAGTACATGGTAGCTACGTGATCATTGCATGATCAGCCACGTGATCAGTGCATGATAGCCACGTGATCAGTGCATGATAGCCACGTGATCAGTGCATGATCAGTCATGTGATGTGTGATCAGCCACATGATCAGTGCATGATATCCACGTGATCAGTGCATGACAGCCACGTGATCAGTGCATGAGAGCCACGGGATCAGTGCATGATCAGTCACGTGATACATGTGTGATCAGCCACGTGATCAGTGCATGATGAGCCACGTGATCAGTGCAGGATCAATTACGTGATCAGTGCATGATCAGTCACGTGACCAGTACATGGTTGCTACGTGATCGTTGCATGATCAGCCACGTGAGCAGAGCATGATAGCCACGTGATCAGTGCATGATCAGTCACGTGATCAGTACATGATCAGTCACGTGAACAGTGCATGATCATTTACGTGATCTTTGCATGATCAGTCACGTGACCAGTATATGGTTGCTACGATCATTCCATGACGAGCCACGTGAGCAGTGCATGATAGCCACGTGATGTGCATGAGTTACGTGAGCAGAGTATGATCAGCCACGTGATCAGTGCATGAGTGCCACGTGATCAGTGCATGATATGTCACGTGACAGGTGTGTGATCAGCCACGTGAACAGTGCATGTTCAGCCACGTGATCAGTGCATGATAGCCACGTGATCAGTGCATGATCAGTTACGTGAGCAGTGTATGATCAGCCACGTGATCAGTGCATGGTCAGACACGTGAACAGTGTATGATCAGCCACGTGATCAGTGCATGATATCCAAGTGATCAGTGCATGATCATCACGTGATCAGTGTGATCAGCCACGTGAACAGTGCATGCTCAGTCACGTGATCTGGGCCTGCTGAGCTGCGTGATTACTGTCTGCTCATCTGCTTGACAATTGCCAGCTGAGCTGCACGATTCCTGCCTGTCATCTGCTTGACAATTGCCAGCTGTGCTGCGTAATTCCTGCCTGCTCAGCTGCTTGATTATTGCCAGCTGAGCAGCATGATTCCTCACACCTGAGTTCCATGATTATTGCCTGCTGACTGTTTGATTCGTGCCTACTCAGCTCTTTGTTTATTGCCTCCAGAGGCACATGATCAGTGTATGATAGCAAACATGATCAGCGCATGATCAGTCACATGATCAGCGCCATTAAGTCACGTGATCACTACATGATAGTCATGTGATCAGTCCATGCTCAGTCACGGTATCAGTGCATGATCAGCCACGTGATCAGTGCATGATCTGTCACAAGATTAGTGTATGATCATCCACGTGATCAGTGCATGGGCAGTCATGTGATCAGTGCATGATATAGACGTGATCAGTGCATGATCAGTCTCGTGATCAGTGCATGATAGCCACGTGATCAGTGCATGATCAGTCACCTGATGGGTGTATGATCATTCACGTGACCTGTACATGGTAGCTACATGATCATTGCATGATCAGCCACGTGAGTAGTGCATGATAGCCACGTGATCACTGCATGATCAGTCACGTGATCAGTGCATGATCAGTCATGTGACCAGTACATGGTAGCTGCGTGATCATGGCATGATCAGCCACGTGAGCAGTGCATGATAGCCACGTGATCAGTGCATGATCAGACACGTGATCAGTGCATGATCAGTCACGTGATCAGTGCATGATCAGCCACGTGATCAGTGCATGATCAGTCACGTGATCAGTGCATGATCAGCCACGTGATCAGTGCATGATCAGTCACGTGATCAGTGCATGATCAGCCACGTGATCAGTGCATGATAGCCACGTGATCAGTGCATGATCAGTCACGTGATCAGTGCATGATCAGTCACGTGATCAGTGCATGATCAGCCACGTGATCAGTGCATGATCAGCCACGTGATCAGTGCATGATCAATTACGTGATCAGTGCATGATCAGTCACGTGACCAGTACATGGTAGCTACGTGATCATTGCATGATCAGCCACGTGATCAGTGCATGATAGCCACGTGATCAGTGCATGATAGCCACGTGATCAGTGCATGATCAGTCATGTGATACGTGTGTGATCAACGTGATCAGTGCATGATAGCCACGTGATCAGTGCATGACAGCCACGTGATCAGTGCATGATCAGTCACGTGATACATGTGTGATCAGCCACGTGATCAGTGCATGATGAGCCACGTGATCAGTGCAGATCAATCGTGATCAGTGCATGATCAGTCACGTGACCAGTACATGGTTGCTACGTGATCGTGCATGATCAGCCACGTGAGCAGTGCATGATAGCCACGTGATCAGTGCATGATCAGTCACGTGATCAGTACATGATCAGTCACGTGAACAGTGCATGATCATTTACGTGATCTTTGCATGATCAGTCACGTGACCAGTATATGGTTGCTACGTGATCATTCCATGACAGCCACGTGAGCAGTGCATGATAGCCACGTGATGTGTGCATGAGTTACGTGAGCAGAGTATGATCAGCCACGTGATCAGTGCATGAGTGCCACGTGATCAGTGCATGATATGTCACGTGACAGTGTGTGATCAGCCACGTGAACAGTGCATGTTCAGCCACGTGATCAGTGCATGATAGCCACGTGATCAGTGCATGATCAGTTACGTGAGCAGTGTATGATCAGCCACGTGATCAGTGCATGGTCAGACACGTGAACAGTGTATGATCAGCCACGTGATCAGTGCATGATATCCAAGTGATCAGTGCATGATCATCACGTGATCAGTGTATGATCAGCCACGTGAACAGTGCATGCTCAGTCACGTGATCTGGGCCTGCTGAGCTGCGTGATTACTGTCTGCTCATCTGCTTGACAATTGCCAGCTGAGCTGCACGATTCCTGCCTGTCATCTGCTTGACAATTGCCAGCTGTGCTGCGTAATTCCTGCCTGCTCAGCTGTTGATTATTGCCAGCTGAGCAGCATGATTCCTCACACCTGAGTTCCATGATTATTGCCTGCTGACTGTTTGATTCGTGCCTACTCAGCTCTTTGTTTATTGCCTCCAGAGGCACATGATCAGTGTATGATAGCAAACATGATCAGCGCATGATCAGTCACATGATCAGCGCCATTAAGTCACGTGATCACTACATGATAGTCATGTGATCAGTCCATGCTCAGTCACGTATCAGTGCATGATCAGCCACGTGATCAGTGCATGATCTGTCACAAGATTAGTGTATGATCATCCACGTGATCAGTGCATGGGCAGTCATGTGATCAGTGCATGATATAGACGTGATCAGTGCATGATCAGTCACGTGATCAGTGCATGATAGCCACGTGATCAGTGCATGATCAGTCACCTGATGGTGCATGATCAGTCACGTGACCAGTACATGGTAGCTACGTGATCATTGCATGATCAGCCACGTGATCAGTGCATGATAGCCACGTGATCAGTGCATGATCAGTCACGTGATCAGTGCATGATCAGTCACGTGACCAGTACATGGTAGCTGCGTGATCAGTGCATGATCAGCCACGTGATAGTGCATGATAGCCACGTGATCATGCATGATCAGTCACGTGATCAGTGCATGATCAGTCACGTGATCAGTGCATGATAGCTGCGTGATCATGCATGATCAGCCACGTGATCAGTGCATGATAGCCACGTGATCAGTGCATGATCAGCCACGTGATCAGTGCATGATCAGTCACGTGATCAGTGCATGATCAGTCACGTGATCAGTGCATGATCAGCCACGTGATCAGTGCATGATCAGCCACGTGATCAGTGCATGATCAGTCACGTGATCAGTGCATGATCAGCCACGTGATCAGTGCATGATCAGCCACGTGATCAGTGCATGATCAGTCACGTGATCAGTGCATGATCAGTCACGTGATCAGTGCATGATCAGTGTGATCAGTGCATGATCAGCCACGTGATCAGTGCATGATCAGCCACGTGATCAGTGCATGATCAGTCACGTGATCAGTGCATGATCAGTCACGTGATCAGTGCATGATCAGCCACGTGATCAGTGCATGATAGCCACGTGATCAGTGCATGATAGCCACGTGATCAGTGCATGATCAGTCATGTGATCGTGTGTGATCAGCCACGTGATCAGTGCATGATATCCACGTGATCAGTGCATGACAGCCACGTGATCAGTGCATGAGAGCCACGTGATCAGTGCATGATCAGTCACGTGATACATGTGTGATCAGCCACGTGATCAGTGCATGATGAGCCACGTGATCAGTGCATGATCAATTACGTGATCAGTGCATGATCAGTCACGTGACCAGTACATGGTTGCTACGTGATCGTGCATGATCAGCCACGTGAGCAGTGCATGATAGCCACGTGATCAGTGCATGATCAGTCACGTGATCAGTACATGATCAGTCACGTGAACAGTGCATGATCATTTACGTGATCAGTGCATGATCAGTCACGTGACCAGTATATGGTTACGTGATCATTCCATGACGAGCCACGTGAGCAGTGCATGATAGCCACGTGATGTGTGCATGACACGTGAGCAGAGTATGATCAGCCACGTGATCAGTGCATGAGTGCCACGTGATCAGTGCATGATATGTCACGTGACAGTGTGTGATCAGCCACGTGAACAGTGCATGTTCAGCCACGTGATCAGTGCATGATAGCCACGTGATCAGTGCATGATCAGTTACGTGAGCAGTGTATGATCAGCCACGTGATCAGTGCATGGTCAGACACGTGAACAGTGTATGATCAGCCACGTGATCAGTGCATGATATCCAAGTGATCAGTGCATGATCATCACGTGATCAGTGTATGATCAGCCACGTGAACAGTGCATGCTCAGTCACGTGATCTGGGCCTGCTGAGCTGCGTGATTACTGTCTGCTCATCTGCTTGACAATTGCCAGCTGAGCTGCACGATTCCTGCCTGTCATCTGCTTGACAATTGCCAGCTGTGCTGCGTAATTCCTGCCTGCTCAGCTGCTTGATTATTGCCAGCTGAGCAGCATGATTCCTCACACCTGAGTTCCATGATTATTGCCTGCTGACTGTTTGATTCGTGCCTACTCAGCTCTTTGTTTATTGCCTCCAGAGGCACATGATCAGTGTATGATAGCAAACATGATCAGCATGATCAGCGCCATTAAGTCACGTGATCACTACATGATAGTCATGTGATCAGTCCATGCTCAGTCACGGTATCAGTGCATGATCAGCCACGTGATCAGTGCATGATCTGTCACATGATTAGTGTATGATCATCCACGTGATCAGTGCATGGGCAGTCATGTGATCAGTGCATGATATAGACGTGATCAGTGCATGATCAGTCTCGTGATCAGTGCATGATAGCCACGTGATCAGTGCATGATCAGTCACCTGATGGGTGTATGATCATTCACGTGACCTGTACATGGTAGCTACATGATCATTGCATGATCAGCCACGTGAGTAGTGCATGATAGCCACGTGATCAGTGCATGATCAGTCACGTGATCAGTGCATGATCAGTCATGTGACCAGTACATGGTAGCTGCGTGATCATGCATGATCAGCCACGTGAGCAGTGCATGATAGCCACGTGATCAGTGCATGATCAGTCACGTGATCAGTGCATGATCAGTCACGTGATCAGTGCATGATCAGCCACGTGATCAGTGCATGATCAGGCACGTGATCAGTGTATGATCAGCCACGTGATCAGTGCATGATAGCCACGTGATCAGTGCATGATCAGTCACGTGATCAGTGCATGATCAGTTACGTGATCAGTGTATGATCAGCCACGTGATCAGTGCATGATCAGCCACGTGATCAGTGCATGATCAATTACGTGATCAGTGCATGATCAGTCACGTGACCAGTACATGGTAGCTACGTGATCAGTGCATGATCAGCCACGTGATCAGTGCATGATAGCCACGTGATCAGTGCATGATAGCCACGTGATCAGTGCATGATCAGTCATGTGATACGTGTGATCAGCCACGTGATCAGTGCATGATATCCACGTGATCAGTGCATGACAGCCACGTGATCAGTGCATGAGAGCCACGTGATCAGTGCATGATCAGTCACGTGATACATGTGTGATCAGCCACGTGATCAGTGCATGATGAGCCACGTGATCAGTGCAGGATCAATTACGTGATCAGTGCATGATCAGTCACGTGACCAGTACATGGTTGCTACGTGATCGTTGCATGATCAGCCACGTGAGCAGAGCATGATAGCCACGTGATCAGTGCATGATCAGTCACGTGATCAGTACATGATCAGTCACGTGAACAGTGCATGATCATTTACGTGATCTTTGCATGATCAGTCACGTGACCAGTATATGGTTGCTACGTGATCATTCCATGACGAGCCACGTGAGCAGTGCATGATAGCCACGTGATGTGTGCATGAGTTACGTGAGCAGAGTATGATCAGCCACGTGATCAGTGCATGAGTGCCACGTGATCAGTGCATGATATGTCACGTGACAGGTGTGTGATCAGCCACGTGAACAGTGCATGTTCAGCCACGTGATCAGTGCATGATAGCCACGTGATCAGTGCATGATCAGTTACGTGAGCAGTGTATGATCAGCCACGTGATCAGTGCATGGTCAGACACGTGAACAGTGTATGATCAGCCACGTGATCAGTGCATGATATCCAAGTGATCAGTGCATGATCATCACGTGATCAGTGTATGATCAGCCACGTGAACAGTGCATGCTCAGTCACGTGATCTGGGCCTGCTGAGCTGCGTGATTACTGTCTGCTCATCTGCTTGACAATTGCCAGCTGAGCTGCACGATTCCTGCCTGTCATCTGCTTGACAATTGCCAGCTGTGCTGCGTAATTCCTGCCTGCTCAGCTGCTTGATTATTGCCAGCTGAGCAGCATGATTCCTCACACCTGAGTTCCATGATTATTGCCTGCTGACTGTTTGATTCGTGCCTACTCAGCTCTTTGTTTATTGCCTCCAGAGGCACATGATCAGTGTATGATAGCAAACATGATCAGCGCATGATCAGTCACATGATCAGCGCCATTAAGTCACGTGATCACTACATGATAGTCATGTGATCAGTCCATGCTCAGTCACGGTATCAGTGCATGATCAGCCACGTGATCAGTGCATGATCTGTCACATGATTAGTGTATGATCATCCACGTGATCAGTGCATGGGCAGTCATGTGATCAGTGCATGATATAGACGTGATCAGTGCATGATCAGTCGTGATCAGTGCATGATAGCCACGTGATCAGTGCATGATCAGTCACCTGATGGGTGTATGATCATTCACGTGACCTGTACATGGTAGCTACATGATCATTGCATGATCAGCCACGTGAGTAGTGCATGATAGCCACGTGATCACTGCATGATCAGTCACGTGATCAGTGCATGATCAGTCATGTGACCAGTACATGGTAGCTGCGTGATCATGCATGATCAGCCACGTGAGCAGTGCATGATAGCCACGTGATCAGTGCATGATCAGACACGTGATCAGTGCATGATCAGTCACGTGATCAGTGCATGATCAGCCACGTGATCAGTGCATGATCAGGCACGTGATCAGTGTATGTCAGCCACGTGATCAGTGCATGATAGCCACGTGATCAGTGCATGATCAGTCACGTGATCAGTGCATGATCAGTTACGTGATCAGTGTATGATCAGCCACGTGATCAGTGCATGATCAGCCACGTGATCAGTGCATGATCAATTCACGTGATCAGTGCATGATCAGTCACGTGATCAGTACATGGTAGCTACGTGATCATTGCATGATCAGCCACGTGATCAGTGCATGATAGCCACGTGATCAGTGCATGATAGCCACGTGATCAGTGCATGATCAGTCATGTGATACGTGTGTGATCAGCCACGTGATCAGTGCATGATATCCACGTGATCAGTGCATGACAGCCACGTGATCAGTGCATGAGAGCCACGTGATCAGTGCATGATCAGTCACGTGATACATGTGTGATCAGCCACGTGATCAGTGCATGATGAGCCACGTGATCAGTGCAGGATCAATTACGTGATCAGTGCATGATCAGTCACGTGACCAGTACATGGTTGCTACGTGATCGTTGCATGATCAGCCACGTGAGCAGTGCATGATAGCCACGTGATCAGTGCATGATCAGTCACGTGATCAGTACATGATCAGTCACGTGAACAGTGCATGATCATTTACGTGATCTTTGCATGATCAGTCACGTGACCAGTATATGGTTGCTACGTGATCATTCCATGACGAGCCACGTGAGCAGTGCATGATAGCCACGTGATGTGTGCATGAGTTACGTGAGCAGAGTATGATCAGCCACGTGATCAGTGCATGAGTGCCACGTGATCAGTGCATGATATGTCACGTGACAGGTGTGTGATCAGCCACGTGAACAGTGCATGTTCAGCCACGTGATCAGTGCATGATAGCCACGTGATCAGTGCATGATCAGTTACGTGAGCAGTGTATGATCAGCCACGTGATCAGTGCATGGTCAGACACGTGAACAGTGTATGATCAGCCACGTGATCAGTGCATGATATCCAAGTGATCAGTGCATGATCATCACGTGATCAGTGTATGATCAGCCACGTGAACAGTGCATGCTCAGTCACGTGATCTGGGCCTGCTGAGCTGCGTGATTACTGTCTGCTCATCTGCTTGACAATTGCCAGCTGAGCTGCACGATTCCTGCCTGTCATCTGCTTGACAATTGCCAGCTGTGCTGCGTAATTCCTGCCTGCTCAGCTGCTTGATTATTGCCAGCTGAGCAGCATGATTCCTCACACCTGAGTTCCATGATTATTGCCTGCTGACTGTTTGATTCGTGCCTACTCAGCTCTTTGTTTATTGCCTCCAGAGGCACATGATCAGTGTATGATAGCAAACATGATCAGCGCATGATCAGTCACATGATCAGCGCCATTAAGTCACGTGATCACTACATGATAGTCATGTGATCAGTCCATGCTCAGTCACGGTATCAGTGCATGATCAGCCACGTGATCAGTGCATGATCTGTCACATGATTAGTGTATGATCATCCACGTGATCAGTGCATGGGCAGTCATGTGATCAGTGCATGATATAGACGTGATCAGTGCATGATCAGTCTCGTGATCAGTGCATGATAGCCACGTGATCAGTGCATGATCAGTCACCTGATGGGTGTATGATCATTCACGTGACCTGTACATGGTAGCTACATGATCATTGCATGATCAGCCACGTGAGTAGTGCATGATAGCCACGTGATCACTGCATGATCAGTCACGTGATCAGTGCATGATCAGTCATGTGACCAGTACATGGTAGCTGCGTGATCATGCATGATCAGCCACGTGAGCAGTGCATGATAGCCACGTGATCAGTGCATGATCAGACACGTGATCAGTGCATGATCAGTCACGTGATCAGTGCATGATCAGCCACGTGATCAGTGCATGATCAGGCACGTGATCAGTGTATGATCAGCCACGTGATCAGTGCATGATAGCCACGTGATCAGTGCATGATCAGTCACGTGATCAGTGCATGATCAGCCACGTGATCAGTGCATGATCAGCCACGTGATCAGTGCATGATCAGCCACGTGATCAGTGCATGATCAATTACGTGATCAGTGCATGATCAGTCACGTGATCAGTACATGGTAGCTACGTGATCAGTGCATGATCAGCCACGTGATCAGTGCATGATAGCCACGTGATCAGTGCATGATAGCCACGTGATCAGTGCATGATCAGTCATGTGATAGTGTGTGATCAGCCACGTGATCAGTGCATGATATCCACGTGATCAGTGCATGATCAGCCACGTGATCAGTGCATGACAGCCACGTGATCAGTGCATGAGAGCCACGTGATCAGTGCATGATCAGTCACGTGTGTGATCAGCCACGTGATCAGTGCATGATGAGCCACGTGATCAGTGCATGATCAATTACGTGATCAGTGCATGATCAGTCACGTGACCAGTACATGGTTGCTACGTGATCGTTGCATGATCAGCCACGTGAGCAGTGCATGATAGCCACGTGATCAGTGCATGATCAGTCACGTGATCAGTACATGATCAGTCACGTGAACAGTGCATGATCATTTACGTGATCAGTGCATGATCAGTCACGTGACCAGTATATGGTTGCTACGTGATCATTCCATGACAGCCACGTGAGCAGTGCATGATAGCCACGTGATGTGTGCATGAGTTACGTGAGCAGTGTATGATCAGCCACGTGATCAGTGCATGAGTGCCACGTGATCAGTGCATGATAGTCACGTGACAGTGTATGATCAGCCACGTGATCAGTGCATGATCAGCCACGTGATCAGTGCATGATAGCCACGTGATCAGTGCATGATCATCACGTGATCAGTGTATGATCAGCCACGTGAACAGTGCATGCTCAGTCACGTGATCAGGGCCTGCTGAGCTGCGTGATTACTGTCTGCTCATCTGCTTGACAATTGCCAGCTGAGCTGCACGATTCCTGCCTGTCATCTGCTTGACAATTGCCAGCTGTGCTGCGTAATTCCTGCCTGCTCAGCTGCTTGATTATTGCCAGCTGAGCAGCATGATTCCTCACACCTGAGTTCCATGATTATTGCCTGCTGACTGTTTGATTCGTGCCTACTCAGCTCTTTGTTTATTGCCTCCAGAGGCACATGATCAGTGTATGATAGCAAACATGATCAGCGCATGATCAGTCACATGATCAGCCATTAAGTCACGTGATCACTACATGATAGTCATGTGATCAGTCCATGCTCAGTCACGGTATCAGTGCATGATCAGCCACGTGATCAGTGCATGATCTGTCACAAGATTAGTGTATGATCATCCACGTGATCAGTGCATGGGCAGTCATGTGATCAGTGCATGATATAGACGTGATCAGTGCATGATCAGTCGTGATCAGTGCATGATAGCCACGTGATCAGTGCATGATCAGTCACCTGATGGGTGTATGATCATTCACGTGACCTGTACATGGTAGCTACATGATCATTGCATGATCAGCCACGTGAGTAGTGCATGATAGCCACGTGATCAGTGCATGATCAGTCACGTGATCAGTGCATGATCAGTCATGTGACCAGTACATGGTAGCTGCGTGATCATGCATGATCAGCCACGTGAGCAGTGCATGATAGCCACGTGATCAGTGCATGATCAGACACGTGATCAGTGCATGATCAGTCACGTGATCAGTGCATGATCAGCCACGTGATCAGTGCATGATCAGGCACGTGATCAGTGTATGATCAGCCACGTGATCAGTGCATGATAGCCACGTGATCAGTGCATGATCAGTCACGTGATCAGTGCATGATCAGTTACGTGATCAGTGCATGATCAGCCACGTGATCAGTGCATGATCAGCCACGTGATCAGTGCATGATCAATTACGTGATCAGTGCATGATCAGTCACGTGATCAGTACATGGTAGCTACGTGATCATTGCATGATCAGCCACGTGATCAGTGCATGATAGCCACGTGATCAGTGCATGATAGCCACGTGATCAGTGCATGATCAGTCATGTGATACGTGTGTGATCAGCCACGTGATCAGTGCATGATATCCACGTGATCAGTGCATGACAGCCACGTGATCAGTGCATGATAGCCACGTGATCAGTGCATGATCAGTCACGTGATACATGTGTGATCAGCCACGTGATCAGTGCATGATGAGCCACGTGATCAGTGCATGATCAATACGTGATCAGTGCATGATCAGTCACGTGACCAGTACATGGTTGCTACGTGATCGTTGCATGATCAGCCACGTGAGCAGAGCATGATAGCCACGTGATCAGTGCATGATCAGTCACGTGATCAGTACATGATCAGTCACGTGAACAGTGCATGATCATTTACGTGATCTTGCATGATCAGTCACGTGACCAGTATATGGTTACACGTGATCATTCCATGACGAGCCACGTGAGCAGTGCATGATAGCCACGTGATGTGTGCATGAGTTACGTGAGCAGAGTATGATCAGCCACGTGATCAGTGCATGAGTGCCACGTGATCAGTGCATGATATGTCACGTGACAGGTGTGTGATCAGCCACGTGAACAGTGCATGTTCAGCCACGTGATCAGTGCATGATAGCCACGTGATCAGTGCATGATCAGTTACGTGAGCAGTGTATGATCAGCCACGTGATCAGTGCATGGTCAGACACGTGAACAGTGTATGATCAGCCACGTGATCAGTGCATGATATCCAAGTGATCAGTGCATGATCATCACGTGATCAGTGTATGATCAGCCACGTGAACAGTGCATGCTCAGTCACGTGATCTGGGCCTGCTGAGCTGCGTGATTACTGTCTGCTCATCTGCTTGACAATTGCCAGCTGAGCTGCACGATTCCTGCCTGTCATCTGCTTGACAATTGCCAGCTGTGCTGCGTAATTCCTGCCTGCTCAGCTGCTTGATTATTGCCAGCTGAGCAGCATGATTCCTCACACCTGAGTTCCATGATTATTGCCTGCTGACTGTTTGATTCGTGCCTACTCAGCTCTTTGTTTATTGCCTCCAGAGGCACATGATCAGTGTATGATAGCAAACATGATCAGCGCATGATCAGTCACATGATCAGCGCCATTAAGTCACGTGATCACTACATGATAGTCATGTGATCAGTCCATGCTCAGTCACGGTATCAGTGCATGATCAGCCACGTGATCAGTGCATGATCTGTCACATGATTAGTGTATGATCATCCACGTGATCAGTGCATGGGCAGTCATGTGATCAGTGCATGATATAGACGTGATCAGTGCATGATCAGTCTCGTGATCAGTGCATGATAGCCACGTGATCAGTGCATGATCAGTCACCTGATGGGTGTATGATCATTCACGTGACCTGTACATGGTAGCTACATGATCATTGCATGATCAGCCACGTGAGTAGTGCATGATAGCCACGTGATCACTGCATGATCAGTCACGTGATCAGTGCATGATCAGTCATGTGACCAGTACATGGTAGCTGCGTGATCATGCATGATCAGCCACGTGAGCAGTGCATGATAGCCACGTGATCAGTGCATGATCAGACACGTGATCAGTGCATGATCAGTCACGTGATCAGTGCATGATCAGCCACGTGATCAGTGCATGATCAGGCACGTGATCAGTGCATGTCAGCCAAGTGATCAGTGCATGATAGCCACGTGATCAGTGCATGATCAGTCACGTGATCAGTGCATGATCAGTTACGTGATCAGTGCATGATCAGCCACGTGATCAGTGCATGATCAGCCACATGATCAGTGCATGATCAATTACGTGATCAGTGCATGATCAGTCACGTGATCAGTACATGGTAGCTACGTGATCATTGCATGATCAGCCACGTGATCAGTGCATGATAGCCACGTGATCAGTGCATGATAGCCACGTGATCAGTGCATGATCAGTCATGTGATACGTGTGTGATCAGCCACGTGATCAGTGCATGATATCCACGTGATCAGTGCATGACAGCCACGTGATCAGTGCATGAGAGCCACGTGATCAGTGCATGATCAGTCACGTGATACATGTGTGATCAGCCACGTGATCAGTGCATGATGAGCCACGTGATCAGTGCAGGATCAATTACGTGATCAGTGCATGATCAGTCACGTGACCAGTACATGGTTGCTACGTGATCGTTGCATGATCAGCCACGTGAGCAGTGCATGATAGCCACGTGATCAGTGCATGATCAGTCACGTGATCAGTACATGATCAGTCACGTGAACAGTGCATGATCATTTACGTGATCTTTGCATGATCAGTCACGTGACCAGTATATGGTTGCTACGTGATCATTCCATGACGAGCCACGTGAGCAGTGCATGATAGCCACGTGATGTGTGCATGAGTTACGTGAGCAGAGTATGATCAGCCACGTGATCAGTGCATGAGTGCCACGTGATCAGTGCATGATATGTCACGTGACAGGTGTGTGATCAGCCACGTGAACAGTGCATGTTCAGCCACGTGATCAGTGCATGATAGCCACGTGATCAGTGCATGATCAGTTACGTGAGCAGTGTATGATCAGCCACGTGATCAGTGCATGGTCAGACACGTGAACAGTGTATGATCAGCCACGTGATCAGTGCATGATATCCAAGTGATCAGTGCATGATCATCACGTGATCAGTGTATGATCAGCCACGTGAACAGTGCATGCTCAGTCACGTGATCTGGGCCTGCTGAGCTGCGTGATTACTGTCTGCTCATCTGCTTGACAATTGCCAGCTGAGCTGCACGATTCCTGCCTGTCATCTGCTTGACAATTGCCAGCTGTGCTGCGTAATTCCTGCCTGCTCAGCTGCTTGATTATTGCCAGCTGAGCAGCATGATTCCTCACACCTGAGTTCCATGATTATTGCCTGCTGACTGTTTGATTCGTGCCTACTCAGCTCTTTGTTTATTGCCTCCAGAGGCACATGATCAGTGTATGATAGCAAACATGATCAGCGCATGATCAGTCACATGATCAGCGCCATTAAGTCACGTGATCACTACATGATAGTCATGTGATCAGTCCATGCTCAGTCACGGTATCAGTGCATGATCAGCCACGTGATCAGTGCATGATCTGTCACATGATTAGTGTATGATCATCCACGTGATCAGTGCATGGGCAGTCATGTGATCAGTGCATGATATAGACGTGATCAGTGCATGATCAGTCTCGTGATCAGTGCATGATAGCCACGTGATCAGTGCATGATCAGTCACCTGATGGGTGTATGATCATTCACGTGACCTGTACATGGTAGCTACATGATCATTGCATGATCAGCCACGTGAGTAGTGCATGATAGCCACGTGATCACTGCATGATCAGTCACGTGATCAGTGCATGATCAGTCATGTGACCAGTACATGGTAGCTGCGTGATCATGCATGATCAGCCACGTGAGCAGTGCATGATAGCCACGTGATCAGTGCATGATCAGACACGTGATCAGTGCATGATCAGTCACGTGATCAGTGCATGATCAGCCACGTGATCAGTGCATGATCAGGCACGTGATCAGTGTATGATCAGCCACGTGATCAGTGCATGATAGCCACGTGATCAGTGCATGATCAGTCACGTGATCAGTGCATGATCAGTCATGTGATCAGTGTATGATCAGCCACGTGATCAGTGCATGATCAGCCACGTGATCAGTGCATGATCAATTACGTGATCAGTGCATGATCAGTCACGTGACCAGTACATGGTAGCTACGTGATCATTGCATGATCAGCCACGTGATCAGTGCATGATAGCCACGTGATCAGTGCATGATAGCCACGTGATCAGTGCATGATCAGTCACGTGATCAGTGATCAGTGATCAGCCACGTGATCAGTGCATGATAGCCACGTGATCAGTGCATGATCAGCCACGTGATCAGTGCATGATAGCCACGTGATCAGTGCATGATCAGTCACGTGATACATGTGTGATCAGCCACGTGATCAGTGCATGATGAGCCACGTGATCAGTGCATGATCAATTACGTGATCAGTGCATGATCAGTCACGTGACCAGTACATGGTTGCTACGTGATCGTGCATGATCAGCCACGTGAGCAGTGCATGATAGCCACGTGATCAGTGCATGATCAGTCACGTGATCAGTGCATGATCAGTCACGTGATCAGTGCATGATCATTTACGTGATCAGTGCATGATCAGTCACGTGACAGTATATGGTTGCTACGTGATCATTGCATGACAGCCACGTGAGCAGTGCATGATAGCCACGTGATGTGCATGAGTTACGTGAGCAGTGTATGATCAGCCACGTGATCAGTGCATGAGTGCCACGTGATCAGTGTGCATATGTCACGTGACAGTGTGTGATCAGCCACGTGAACAGTGCATGATCAGCCACGTGATCAGTGCATGATAGCCACGTGATCAGTGCATGATCATCACGTGATCAGTGTATGATCAGCCACGTGAACAGTGCATGCTCAGTCACGTGATCTGGGCCTGCTGAGCTGCGTGATTACTGTCTGCTCATCTGCTTGACAATTGCCAGCTGAGCTGCACGATTCCTGCCTGTCATCTGCTTGACAATTGCCAGCTGTGCTGCGTAATTCCTGCCTGCTCAGCTGCTTGATTATTGCCAGCTGAGCAGCATGATTCCTCACACCTGAGTTCCATGATTATTGCCTGCTGACTGTTTGATTCGTGCCTACTCAGCTCTTTGTTTATTGCCTCCAGAGGCACATGATCAGTGTATGATAGCAAACATGATCAGCGCATGATCAGTCACATGATCAGCGCCATTAAGTCACGTGATCACTACATGATAGTCATGTGATCAGTCCATGCTCAGTCACGGTATCAGTGCATGATCAGCCACGTGATCAGTGCATGATCTGTCACATGATTAGTGTATGATCATCCACGTGATCAGTGCATGGGCAGTCATGTGATCAGTGCATGATATAGACGTGATCAGTGCATGATCAGTCTCGTGATCAGTGCATGATAGCCACGTGATCAGTGCATGATCAGTCACCTGATGGGTGTATGATCATTCACGTGACCTGTACATGGTAGCTACATGATCATTGCATGATCAGCCACGTGAGTAGTGCATGATAGCCACGTGATCACTGCATGATCAGTCACGTGATCAGTGCATGATCAGTCATGTGACCAGTACATGGTAGCTGCGTGATCATGGCATGATCAGCCACGTGAGCAGTGCATGATAGCCACGTGATCAGTGCATGATCAGTCACGTGATCAGTGCATGATCAGTCACGTGATCAGTGCATGATCAGCCACGTGATCAGTGCATGATCAGGCACGTGATCAGTGCATGTCAGCCACGTGATCAGTGCATGATAGCCACGTGATCAGTGCATGATCAGTCACGTGATCAGTGCATGATCAGTCACGTGATCAGTGCATGATCAGCCACGTGATCAGTGCATGATCAGCCACGTGATCAGTGCATGATCAATCACGTGATCAGTGCATGATCAGTCACGTGACCAGTACATGGTAGCTACGTGATCAGTGCATGATCAGCCACGTGATCAGTGCATGATAGCCACGTGATCAGTGCATGATCAGCCACGTGATCAGTGCATGATCAGTCACGTGATAGTGTGTGATCAGCCACGTGATCAGTGCATGATAGCCACGTGATCAGTGCATGATCAGCCACGTGATCAGTGCATGATAGCCACGTGATCAGTGCATGATCAGTCACGTGATCAGTGCATGATCAGCCACGTGATCAGTGCATGATAGCCACGTGATCAGTGCATGATCAGTTACGTGATCAGTGCATGATCAGTCACGTGATCAGTGCATGGTCAGCACGTGATCAGTGCATGATCAGCCACGTGATCAGTGCATGATAGCCACGTGATCAGTGCATGATCAGTCACGTGATCAGTGTATGATCAGCCACGTGAACAGTGCATGCTCAGTCACGTGATCTGGGCCTGCTGAGCTGCGTGATTACTGTCTGCTCATCTGCTTGACAATTGCCAGCTGAGCTGCACGATTCCTGCCTGTCATCTGCTTGACAATTGCCAGCTGTGCTGCGTAATTCCTGCCTGCTCAGCTGCTTGATTATTGCCAGCTGAGCAGCATGATTCCTCACACTGAGTTCCATGATTATTGCCTGCTGACTGTTTGATTCGTGCCTACTCAGCTCTTTGTTTATTGCCTCCAGAGGCACATGATCAGTGTATGATAGCAAACATGATCAGTGCATGATCAGTCACATGATCAGCGCCATTAAGTCACGTGATCACTACATGATAGTCATGTGATCAGTCCATGCTCAGTCACGGTATCAGTGCATGATCAGCCACGTGATCAGTGCATGATCTGTCACATGATTAGTGTATGATCATCCACGTGATCAGTGCATGGGCAGTCATGTGATCAGTGCATGATATAGACGTGATCAGTGCATGATCAGTCACGTGATCAGTGCATGATCAGTCACGTGATCAGTGCATGATCAGCCACGTGATCAGTGCATGATCAGCCACGTGATCAGTGCATGATCAATCACGTGATCAGTGCATGATCAGTCACGTGACCAGTGCATGGTAGCCACGTGATCATTGCATGATCAGCCACGTGATCAGTGCATGATAGCCACGTGATCAGTGCATGATCAGCCACGTGATCAGTGCATGATCAGCCACGTGATCAGTGCATGATCAGTCACGTGATCAGTGCATGATCAGTCACGTGATCAGTGCATGATAGCCACGTGATCAGTGCATGATCAGCCACGTGATCAGTGCATGATAGCCACGTGATCAGTGCATGATCAGTCACGTGATCAGTGCATGATCAGTCACGTGATCAGTGCATGATCAGCCACGTGATCAGTGCATGATCAGCCACGTGATCAGTGCATGATCAGTCACGTGATCAGTGCATGATCAGTCACGTGACCAGTGCATGATAGCTACGTGATCATTGCATGATCAGCCACGTGATCAGTGCATGATAGCCACGTGATCAGTGCATGATAGCCACGTGATCAGTGCATGATCAGTCACGTGATCATGCATGATCAGCACGTGATCAGTGCATGATAGCCACGTGATCAGTGCATGATCAGCCACGTGATCAGTGCATGATCAGTCACGTGATCAGTGCATGATCAGCCACGTGATCAGTGCATGATCAGCCACGTGATCAGTGCATGATCAGCACGTGATCAGTGCATGATCAGCCACGTGATCAGTGCATGATCAGCCACGTGATCAGTGCATGATCAGCCACGTGATCAGTATGATCAGCCACGTGAACAGTGCATGCTCAGTCACGTGATCTGGGCCTGCTGAGCTGCGTGATTACTGTCTGCTCATCTGCTTGACAATTGCCAGCTGAGCTGCACGATTCCTGCCTGTCATCTGCTTGACAATTGCCAGCTGTGCTGCGTAATTCCTGCCTGCTCAGCTGCTTGATTATTGCCAGCTGAGCAGCATGATTCCTCACAGCTGAGTTCCATGATTATTGCCTGCTGACTGTTTGATTCGTGCCTACTCAGCTCTTTGTTTATTGCCTCCAGAGGCACATGATCAGTGTATGATAGCAAACATGATCAGTGCATGATCAGTCACATGATCAGCGCCATTAAGTCACGTGATCACTACATGATAGTCATGTGATCAGTCCATGCTCAGTCACGGTATCAGTGCATGATCAGCCACGTGATCAGTGCATGATCTGTCACATGATTAGTGTATGATCATCCACGTGATCAGTGCATGGCAGTCATGTGATCAGTGCATGATATAGACGTGATCAGTGCATGATCAGTCACGTGATCAGTGCATGATAGCCACGTGATCAGTGCATGATCAGTCACCTGATGGGTGTATGATCATTCACGTGACCTGTACATGGTAGCTACATGATCATTGCATGATCAGCCACGTGAGTAGTGCATGATAGCCACGTGATCAGTGCATGATCAGTCACGTGATCAGTGCATGATCAGTCATGTGACCAGTACATGGTAGTGCGTGATCAGCATGATCAGCCACGTGAGCAGTGCATGATAGCCACGTGATCAGTGCATGATCAGTCACGTGATCAGTGCATGATCAGTCACGTGATCAGTGCATGATCAGCCACGTGATCAGTGCATGATCAGTCACGTGATCAGTGCATGTCAGCCACGTGATCAGTGCATGATAGCCACGTGATCAGTGCATGATCAGTCACGTGATCAGTGCATGATCAGTCACGTGATCAGTGCATGATCAGCCACGTGATCAGTGCATGATCAGCCACGTGATCAGTGCATGATCAATTACGTGATCAGTGCATGATCAGTCACGTGATCAGTGCATGATAGCTACGTGATCATTGCATGATCAGCCACGTGATCAGTGCATGATAGCCACGTGATCAGTGCATGATAGCCACGTGATCAGTGCATGATCAGTCATGTGATATGTGTGATCAGCCACGTGATCAGTGCATGATATCCACGTGATCAGTGCATGATCAGCCACGTGATCAGTGCATGAGAGCCACGTGATCAGTGCATGATCAGTCACGTGATACATGTGTGATCAGCCACGTGATCAGTGCATGATCAGCCACGTGATCAGTGCATGATCAGTTACGTGATCAGTGCATGATCAGTCACGTGACCAGTACATGGTAGCTACGTGATCATTGCATGATCAGCCACGTGATCAGTGCATGATAGCCACGCGGTCAGTGCATGATCAGTCACGTGATCAGTACATGATCAGTCACGTGAACAGTGCATGATCATTTACGTGATCTTTGCATGATCAGTCACGTGATGTGTATATGGTTGCTACGATCATTCCATGACGAGCCACGTGAGCAGTGCATGATAGCCACGTGATGTGCATGAGTTACGTGAGCAGAGTATGATCAGCCACGTGATCAGTGCATGAGAGTCACGTGATCAGTGCATGATAGTCACGTGATCAGGTGTGTGATCAGCCACGTGAACAGTGCATGTTCAGCCACGTGATCAGTGCATGATAGCCACGTGATCAGTGCATGATCAGTTACGTGAGCAGTGTATGATCAGCCACGTGATCAGTGCATGATCAGCCACGTGATCAGTGCATGATAGCCACGTGATCAGTGCATGATCAGCCACGTGATCAGTGCATGATAGCCACGTGATCAGTGCATGATCAGACACGAGATCAGTGCATGATCAGTCACGTGATCAGTGCATGATCAGCCACGTGATCAGTGCATGATCAGCCACGTGATCAGTGCATGATCAGCCACGTGATCAGTGCATGATCAGTCACGTGATCAGTGTATGATCAGCCGTGATCAGTGCATGATCAGCCACGTGATCAGTGCATGATCAGCCACGTGATCAGTGCATGATAGCCACGTGATCAGTGCATGATCAGTCATGATACGTGTGTGATCAGCCACATGATCAGTGCATGATATCCACGGGATCAGTGCATGACAGCCACGTGATCAGTGCATGAGAGCCACGTGATCAGTGCATGATCAGTCACGTGATACATGTGTGATCAGCCACGCGATCAGTGCATGATGAGCCACGTGATCAGTGCAGGATCAATTACGTGATCAGTGCATGATCAGTCACGTGACCAGTACATGGTTGCTACGTGATCGTTGCATGATCAGCCACGTGAGCAGAGCATGATAGCCACGTGGTCAGTGCATGATCAGTCACGTGATCAGTACATGATCAGTCACGTGAACAGTGCATGATCATTTACGTGATCTTTGCATGATCAGTCACGTTACCAGTATATGGTTAGCATGATCATTCCATGACGAGCCACGTGAGCAGTGCATGATAGCCACGTGATGTGTGATGAGTTACGTGAGCAGAGTATGATCAGCCACGTGATCAGTGCATGAGTGCCACGTGATCAGTGCATGATATGTCACGTGACAGGTGTGTGATCAGCCACGTGAACAGTGCATGTTCAGCCACGTGATCAGTGCATGATAGCCACGTGATCAGTGCATGATCAGTTACGTGAGCAGTGTATGATCAGCCACGTGATCAGTGCATGGTCAGACACGTGAACAGTGTATGATCAGCCACGTGATCAGTGCATGATATCCAAGTGATCAGTGCATGATCATCACGTGATCAGTGTATGATCAGCCACGTGAACAGTGCATGCTCAGTCACGTGATCTGGGCCTGCTGAGCTGCGTGATTACTGTCTGCTCATCTGCTTGACAATTGCCAGCTGAGCTGCACGATTCCTGCCTGTCATCTGCTTGACAATTGCCAGCTGTGCTGCGTAATTCCTGCCTGCTCAGCTGCTTGATTATTGCCAGCTGAGCAGCATGATTCCTCACACCTGAGTTCCATGATTATTGCCTGCTGACTGTTTGATTCGTGCCTACTCAGCTCTTTGTTTATTGCCTCCAGAGGCACATGATCAGTGTATGATAGCAAACATGATCAGCGCATGATCAGTCACATGATCAGCGCCATTAAGTCACGTGATCACTACATGATAGTCATGTGATCAGTCCATGCTCAGTCACGGTATCAGTGCATGATCAGCCACGTGATCAGTGCATGATCTGTCACAAGATTAGTGTATGATCATCCACGTGATCAGTGCATGGGCAGTCATGTGATCAGTGCATGATAGACGTGAACAGTGCATGATCAGTCTCGTGATCAGTGCATGATAGCCACGTGATCAGTGCATGATCAGTCACCTGATGGGTGTATGATCATTCACGTGACCTGTACATGGTAGCTACATGATCATTGCATGATCAGCCACGTGAGTAGTTCATGATAGCCACGTGATCACTGCATGATCAGTCACGTGATCAGTGCATGATCAGTCATGTGACCAGTACATGGTAGCTGCGTGATCATGGCATGATCAGCCACGTGAGCAGTGCATGATAGCCACGTGATCAGTGCATGATCAGACACGTGATCAGTGCATGATCAGTCACGTGATCAGTGCATGATCAGCCACGTGATCAGTGCATGACCAGGCACGTGATCAGTGTATGTCCAGCCACGTGATCAGTGCATGATAGCCACGTGATCAGTGCATGATCAGTCACGTGATCAGTGCATGATCAGTTACGTGATCAGTGCATGATCAGCCACGTGATCAGTGCATGATCAGCCACGTGATCAGTGCATGATCAATTACGTGATCAGTGCATGATCAGTCACGTGACCAGTACATGGTAGCCACGTGATCAGTGCATGATCAGCCACGTGATCAGTGCATGATAGCCACGTGATCAGTGCATGATAGCCACGTGATCAGTGCATGATCAGTCATGTGATACGTGTGTGATCAGCCACGTGATCAGTGCATGATAGCCACGTGATCAGTGCATGATCAGCCACGTGATCAGTGCATGATAGCCACGTGATCAGTGCATGATCAGTCACGTGATACAGTGTGATCAGCCACGTGATCAGTGCATGATGAGCCACGTGATCAGTGCATGATCAATTACGTGATCAGTGCATGATCAGTCACGTGACCAGTACATGGTTGCTACGTGATCAGTGCATGATCAGCCACGTGAGCAGTGCATGATAGCCACGTGATCAGTGCATGATCAGTCACGTGATCAGTGCATGATCAGCCACGTGAACAGTGCATGATCAGCACGTGATCTTTGCATGATCAGTCACGTGACCAGTATATGATTGCTACGTGATCATTCCATGACAGCCACGTGAGCAGTGCATGATAGCCACGTGATGTGTGCATGAGTTACGTGATCAGTGTATGATCAGCCACGTGATCAGTGCATGAGAGCCACGTGATCAGTGCATGATATGTCACGTGACAGTGTGTGATCAGCCACGTGATCAGTGCATGATCAGCCACGTGATCAGTGCATGATAGCCACGTGATCAGTGCATGATCAGTCACGTGATCAGTGCATGATCAGCCACGTGATCAGTGCATGATCAGTCACGTGATCAGTGCATGATCAGCACGTGATCAGTGCATGATCAGCCACGTGATCAGTGCATGATAGCCACGATCAGTGCATGATCAGCCACGTGATCAGTGCATGATCAGTCACGTGATCAGTGCATGATCAGCCACGTGATCAGTGCATGATCAGTCACGTGATCAGTGCATGATCAGCCACGTGATCAGTGCATGATCAGTCACGTGATCAGTGCATGATCAGCCACGTGATCAGTGCATGATAGCCACGTGATCAGTGCATGATCAGTCACGTGATCAGTGCATGATAGCCACGTGATCAGTGCATGATCAGTCACGTGATCAGTGCATGATCAGTCACGTGATCAGTGCATGATAGCCACGTGATCAGTGCATGATCAGCCACGTGATCAGTGCATGATAGCCACGTGATCAGTGCATGATCAGTCACGTGATCAGTGCATGATCAGCCACGTGATCAGTGCATGATCAGCCACGTGATCAGTGCATGATCAGCCACGTGATCAGTGCATGATAGCCACGTGATCAGTGCATGATCAGCCACGTGAGTGCATGATCAGCCACGTGATCAGTGCATGATCAGTCACGTGATCAGTGCATGATCAGCCACGTGATCAGTGCATGATCAGTCACGTGATCAGTGCATGATCATCACGTGATCAGTGCATGATCAGCCACGTGATCAGTGCATGATCAGCCACGTGATCAGTGCATGATCAGTCACGTGATCAGTGCATGATCAGTCACGTGATCAGTGCATGGTAGCTGTGATCATGCATGATCAGCCACGTGATCAGTGCATGATAGCCACGTGATCAGTGCATGATCAGTCACGTGATCAGTGCATGATCAGTCACGTGATCAGTGCATGATCAGCTACGTGATCAGTGCATGATCAGCCACGTGATCAGTGCATGATAGCCACGTGATCAGTGCATGATCAGTCACGTGATCAGTGCATGATCAGTCACGTGATCAGTGCATGGTAGCTACGTGATCATGCATGATCAGCCACGTGATCAGTGCATGATAGCCACGTGATCAGTGCATGATCAGTCACGTGATCAGTGCATGATCAGTCACGTGAACAGTGCATGATCAGCCACGTGATCAGTGCATGATCAGCCACGTGATCAGTGCATGATCAGCTACGTGATCAGTGCATGATAGCCACGTGATCAGTGCATGATCAGTCACGTGATCAGTGCATGATCAGTCACGTGATCAGTGCATGATCAGCCACGTGATCAGTGCATGATCAGCCACGTGATCAGTGCATGATCAGTCACGTGACAGTGCATGATCAGTCACGTGATCAGTGCATGATCAGCCACGTGATCAGTGCATGATCAGCCACGTGATCAGTGCATGATCAACGTGATCAGTGCATGATCAGCACGTGATCAGTGCATGTCAGTCACGTGACAGTTGATCAGCCACGTGATCAGTGCATGATAGCCAGTGATCAGTGCATGATCATCACGTGATCAGTGCATGATCAGCCATGATCAGTGCATGCTCAGTCACGTGATCAGTGCCTGCTGAGTGCGTGATCGTGCTGCTCAGTCTTTGACATTGCATGAGAGCACGATCAGTGCATGATTACACGTGATCAGTGCATGATCAGTCACGTGATCAGCATGATCAGTTACGTGATCAGCATGATCCCACGTGATCAGTGCATGATCAGCCACGTGATCAGTGCATGATCAATCACGTGATCAGTGCATGATCAGTCACATGATCAGTGTATGATAGCTACGTGATCAGTGCATGATCAGTCACGTGATCAGTGCATGATAGCCACGTGATCAGTGCATGATAGCCACGTGATCAGTGCATGATCAGTCACGTGATAGTGCATGATCAGCCACGTGATCAGTGCATGATAGCCACGTGATCAGTGCATGATCAGCCACGTGATCAGTGCATGATCAGCCACGTGATCAGTGCATGATCAGTCACGTGATCAGTGCATGATCAGCCACGTGATCAGTGCATGATCAGTCACGTGATCAGCATGATCAATTACGTGATCAGTGCATGATCAGCCACGTGATCAGTGCATGGAGCACGTGATCAGTGCATGATCAGCCACGTGATCAGTGCATGATCAGCCACGTGATCAGTGCATGATCAGCCACGTGATCAGTGCATGATCAGTCACGTGATCAGTGCATGATCAGTCACGTGACCAGTACATGGTAGCCACGTGATCAGTGCATGATCAGCCACGTGATCAGTGCATGATAGCCACGTGATCAGTGCATGATAGCCACGTGATCAGTGCATGATCAGTCATGTGATACGTGTGTGATCAGCCACGTGATCAGTGCATGATATCCACGTGATCAGTGCATGACAGCCACGTGATCAGTGCATGAGAGCCACGTGATCAGTGCATGATCAGTCACGTGATACATGTGTGATCAGCCACGTGATCAGTGCATGATGAGCCACGTGATCAGTGCATGATCAATCACGTGATCAGTGCATGATCAGTCACGTGACCAGTACATGGTAGCTACGTGATCATGCATGATCAGCCACGTGAGCAGTGCATGATAGCCACGTGATCAGTGCATGATCAGTCACGTGATCAGTGCATGATCAGTCACGTGAACAGTGCATGATCATTTACGTGATCTGTGCATGATCAGTCACGTGACCAGTATATGGTAGCTACGTGATCATTCCATGACAGCCACGTGAGCAGTGCATGATAGCCACGTGATGTGTGCATGAGTTACGTGAGCAGAGTATGATCAGCCACGTGATCAGTGCATGAGTGCCACGTGATCAGTGCATGATATGTCACGTGACAGGTGTGTGATCAGCCACGTGAACAGTGCATGTTCAGCCACGTGATCAGTGCATGATAGCCACGTGATCAGTGCATGATCAGTTACGTGAGCAGTGTATGATCAGCCACGTGATCAGTGCATGGTCAGACACGTGAACAGTGTATGATCAGCCACGTGATCAGTGCATGATATCCAAGTGATCAGTGCATGATCATCACGTGATCAGTGTATGATCAGCCACGTGAACAGTGCATGCTCAGTCACGTGATCAGGGCCTGCTGAGCTGCGTGATTACTGTCTGCTCATCTGCTTGACAATTGCCAGCTGAGCTGCACGATTCCTGCCTGTCATCTGCTTGACAATTGCCAGCTGTGCTGCGTAATTCCTGCCTGCTCAGCTGCTTGATTATTGCCAGCTGAGCAGCATGATTCCTCACACCTGAGTTCCATGATTATTGCCTGCTGACTGTTTGATTCGTGCCTACTCAGCTCTTTGTTTATTGCCTCCAGAGGCACATGATCAGTGTATGATAGCAAACATGATCAGCGCATGATCAGTCACATGATCAGCGCCATTAAGTCACGTGATCACTACATGATAGTCATGTGATCAGTCCATGCTCAGTCACGGTATCAGTGCATGATCAGCCACGTGATCAGTGCATGATCTGTCACAAGATTAGTGTATGATCATCCACGTGATCAGTGCATGGGCAGTCATGTGATCAGTGCATGATATAGACGTGATCAGTGCATGATCAGTCTCGTGATCAGTGCATGATAGCCACGTGATCAGTGCATGATCAGTCACCTGATGGGTGTATGATCATTCACGTGACCTGTACATGGTAGCTACATGATCATTGCATGATCAGCCACGTGAGCAGTGCATGATAGCCACGTGATCAGTGCATGATCAGTCACGTGATCAGTGCATGATCAGTCATGTGACCAGTACATGGTAGCTGCGTGATCATGCATGATCAGCCACGTGATCAGTGCATGATAGCCACGTGATCAGTGCATGATCAGACACGTGATCAGTGCATGATCAGTCACGTGATCAGTGCATGATCAGCCACGTGATCAGTGCATGATCAGGCACGTGATCAGTGCATGTCAGCCACGTGATCAGTGCATGATAGCCACGTGATCAGTGCATGATCAGTCACGTGATCAGTGCATGATCAGTTACGTGATCAGTGCATGATCAGCCACGTGATCAGTGCATGATCAGCCACGTGATCAGTGCATGATCAATACGTGATCAGTGCATGATCAGTCACGTGACCAGTACATGGTAGCTACGTGATCATTGCATGATCAGCCACGTGATCAGTGCATGATAGCCACGTGATCAGTGCATGATAGCCACGTGATCAGTGCATGATCAGTCATGTGATACGTGTGTGATCAGCCACGTGATCAGTGCATGATATCCACGTGATCAGTGCATGACAGCCACGTGATCAGTGCATGAGAGCCACGTGATCAGTGCATGATCAGTCACGTGATACATGTGTGATCAGCCACGTGATCAGTGCATGATGAGCCACGTGATCAGTGCAGGATCAATTACGTGATCAGTGCATGATCAGTCACGTGACCAGTACATGGTTGCTACGTGATCATTGCATGATCAGCCACGTGAGCAGTGCATGATAGCCACGTGATCAGTGCATGATCAGTCACGTGATCAGTACATGATCAGTCACGTGAACAGTGCATGATCATTTACGTGATCTGTGCATGATCAGTCACGTGACAGTATATGGTTGCTACGTGATCATTCCATGACGAGCCACGTGAGCAGTGCATGATAGCCACGTGATGTGTGCATGAGTTACGTGAGCAGAGTATGATCAGCCACGTGATCAGTGCATGAGTGCCACGTGATCAGTGCATGATATGTCACGTGACAGTGTGTGATCAGCCACGTGAACAGTGCATGTTCAGCCACGTGATCAGTGCATGATAGCCACGTGATCAGTGCATGATCAGTTACGTGAGCAGTGTATGATCAGCCACGTGATCAGTGCATGGTCAGACACGTGAACAGTGTATGATCAGCCACGTGATCAGTGCATGATATCCAAGTGATCAGTGCATGATCATCACGTGATCAGTGTATGATCAGCCACGTGAACAGTGCATGCTCAGTCACGTGATCTGGGCCTGCTGAGCTGCGTGATTACTGTCTGCTCATCTGCTTGACAATTGCCAGCTGAGCTGCACGATTCCTGCCTGTCATCTGCTTGACAATTGCCAGCTGTGCTGCGTAATTCCTGCCTGCTCAGCTGCTTGATTATTGCCAGCTGAGCAGCATGATTCCTCACAGCTGAGTTCCATGATTATTGCCTGCTGACTGTTTGATTCGTGCCTACTCAGCTCTTTGTTTATTGCCTCCAGAGGCACATGATCAGTGTATGATAGCAAACATGATCAGCGCATGATCAGTCACATGATCAGCGCCATTAAGTCACGTGATCACTACATGATAGTCATGTGATCAGTCCATGCTCAGTCACGGTATCAGTGCATGATCAGCCACGTGATCAGTGCATGATCTGTCACATGATTAGTGTATGATCATCCACGTGATCAGTGCATGGGCAGTCATGTGATCAGTGCATGATATAGACGTGATCAGTGCATGATCAGTCTCGTGATCAGTGCATGATAGCCACGTGATCAGTGCATGATCAGTCACCTGATGGGTGTATGATCATTCACGTGACCTGTACATGGTAGCTACATGATCATTGCATGATCAGCCACGTGAGTAGTGCATGATAGCCACGTGATCAGTGCATGATCAGTCACGTGATCAGTGCATGATCAGTCATGTGACCAGTACATGGTAGCTGCGTGATCATGCATGATCAGCCACGTGAGCAGTGCATGATAGCCACGTGATCAGTGCATGATCAGTCACGTGATCAGTGCATGATCAGTCACGTGATCAGTGCATGATCAGGCACGTGATCAGTGCATGTCACGTGATCAGTGATCAGCCACGTGATCAGTGCATGATCAGTCACGTGATCAGTGCATGATCAGTCACGTGATCAGTGCATGATCAGCCACGTGATCAGTGCATGATCAGCCACGTGATCAGTGCATGATCAATTACGTGATCAGTGCATGATCAGTCACGTGACCAGTACAGCTACGTGATCATTGCATGATCAGCCACGTGATCAGTGCATGATAGCCACGTGATCAGTGCATGATAGCCACGTGATCAGTGCATGATCAGTCATGTGATACGTGTGTGATCAGCCACGTGATCAGTGCATGATATCCACGTGATCAGTGCATGACAGCCACGTGATCAGTGCATGAGAGCCACGTGATCAGTGCATGATCAGTCACGTGATACATGTGTGATCAGCCACGTGATCAGTGCATGATGAGCCACGTGATCAGTGCATGATCAATTACGTGATCAGTGCATGATCAGTCACGTGACCAGTACATGGTTGCTACGTGATCTGCATGATCAGCCACGTGAGCAGTGCATGATAGCCACGTGATCAGTGCATGATCAGTCACGTGATCAGTACATGATCAGTCACGTGAACAGTGCATGATCATTTACGTGATCAGTGCATGATCAGTCACGTGACCAGTATATGGTTACGTGATCATTCCATGACGCCACGTGAGCAGTGCATGATAGCCACGTGATGTGTGCATGAGTTACGTGAGCAGAGTATGATCAGCCACGTGATCAGTGCATGAGTGCCACGTGATCAGTGCATGATATGTCACGTGACAGGTGTGTGATCAGCCACGTGAACAGTGCATGTTCAGCCACGTGATCAGTGCATGATAGCCACGTGATCAGTGCATGATCAGTTACGTGAGCAGTGTATGATCAGCCACGTGATCAGTGCATGGTCAGACACGTGAACAGTGTATGATCAGCCACGTGATCAGTGCATGATATCCAAGTGATCAGTGCATGATCATCACGTGATCAGTGTATGATCAGCCACGTGAACAGTGCATGCTCAGTCACGTGATCTGGGCCTGCTGAGCTGCGTGATTACTGTCTGCTCATCTGCTTGACAATTGCCAGCTGAGCTGCACGATTCCTGCCTGTCATCTGCTTGACATTGCCAGCTGTGCTGCGTAATCTGCCTGCTCAGCTGCTTGATTATTGCCAGCTGAGCAGCATGATTCCTCACACCTGAGTTCCATGATTATTGCCTGCTGACTGTTTGATTCGTGCCTACTCAGCTCTTTGTTTATTGCCTCCAGAGGCACATGATCAGTGTATGATAGCAAACATGATCAGCGCATGATCAGTCACATGATCAGCGCCATTAAGTCACGTGATCACTACATGATAGTCATGTGATCAGTCCATGCTCAGTCACGGTATCAGTGCATGATCAGCCACGTGATCAGTGCATGATCTGTCACAAGATTAGTGTATGATCATCCACGTGATCAGTGCATGGGCAGTCATGTGATCAGTGCATGATATAGACGTGATCAGTGCATGATCAGTCTCGTGATCAGTGCATGATAGCCACGTGATCAGTGCATGATCAGTCACCTGATGGGTGTATGATCAGTCACGTGACCTGTACATGGTAGCTACATGATCATTGCATGATCAGCCACGTGAGCAGTGCATGATAGCCACGTGATCAGTGCATGATCAGTCACGTGATCAGTGCATGATCAGTCATGTGATCAGTGCATGATCAGCCACGTGATCAGTGCATGATCAGCCACGTGATCAGTGCATGTCAGCCACGTGATCAGTGCATGATAGCCACGTGATCAGTGCATGATCAGTCACGTGATCAGTGCATGATCAGTCACGTGATCAGTGCATGATCAGCCACGTGATCAGTGCATGATCAGCCACGTGATCAGTGCATGATCAATCACGTGATCAGTGCATGATCAGTCACGTGACCAGTGCATGGTAGCTACGTGATCAGTGCATGATCAGCCACGTGATCAGTGCATGATAGCCACGTGATCAGTGCATGATCAGCCACGTGATCAGTGCATGATCAGTCACGTGATCATGTGTGATCAGCCACGTGATCAGTGCATGATCAGCCACGTGATCAGTGCATGATCAATTACGTGATCAGTGCATGATCAGTCACGTGATCAGTGCATGATAGCCACGTGATCAGTGCATGATCAGCCACGTGATCAGTGCATGATAGCCACGTGATCAGTGCATGATCAGTCACGTGATCAGTGCATGATCAGTCACGTGATACATGTGTGATCAGCCACGTGATCAGTGCATGATGAGCCACGTGATCAGTGCATGATCAATTACGTGATCAGTGCATGATCAGTCACGTGACCAGTACATGGTTGCTACGTGATCGTTGCATGATCAGCCACGTGAGCAGAGCATGATAGCCACGTGATCAGTGCATGATCAGTCACGTGATCAGTACATGATCAGTCACGTGAACAGTGCATGATCATTTACGTGATCTTTGCATGATCAGTCACGTGACCAGTATATGGTTGCTACGTGATCATTCCATGACGAGCCACGTGAGCAGTGCATGATAGCCACGTGATGTGTGCATGAGTTACGTGAGCAGAGTATGATCAGCCACGTGATCAGTGCATGAGTGCCACGTGATCAGTGCATGATATGTCACGTGACAGGTGTGTGATCAGCCACGTGAACAGTGCATGTTCAGCCACGTGATCAGTGCATGATAGCCACGTGATCAGTGCATGATCAGTTACGTGAGCAGTGTATGATCAGCCACGTGATCAGTGCATGGTCAGACACGTGAACAGTGTATGATCAGCCACGTGATCAGTGCATGATATCCAAGTGATCAGTGCATGATCATCACGTGATCAGTGTATGATCAGCCACGTGAACAGTGCATGCTCAGTCACGTGATCTGGGCCTGCTGAGCTGCGTGATTACTGTCTGCTCATCTGCTTGACAATTGCCAGCTGAGCTGCACGATTCCTGCCTGTCATCTGCTTGACAATTGCCAGCTGTGCTGCGTAATTCCTGCCTGCTCAGCTGCTTGATTATTGCCAGCTGAGCAGCATGATTCCTCACCTGAGTTCCATGATTATTGCCTGCTGACTGTTTGATTCGTGCCTACTCAGCTCTTTGTTTATTGCCTCCAGAGGCACATGATCAGTGTATGATAGCAAACATGATCAGCGCATGATCAGTCACATGATCAGCGCCATTAAGTCACGTGATCACTACATGATAGTCATGTGATCAGTCCATGCTCAGTCACGGTATCAGTGCATGATCAGCCACGTGATCAGTGCATGATCTGTCACAAGATTAGTGTATGATCATCCACGTGATCAGTGCATGGGCAGTCATGTGATCAGTGCATGATATAGACGTGATCAGTGCATGATCAGTCTCGTGATCAGTGCATGATAGCCACGTGATCAGTGCATGATCAGTCACCTGATGGGTGTATGATCATTCACGTGACCTGTACATGGTAGCTACATGATCATTGCATGATCAGCCACGTGAGTAGTGCATGATAGCCACGTGATCACTGCATGATCAGCACGTGATCAGTGCATGATCAGTCATGTGACCAGTACATGGTAGCTGCGTGATCATGCATGATCAGCCACGTGAGCAGTGCATGATAGCCACGTGATCAGTGCATGATCAGACACGTGATCAGTGCATGATCAGTCACGTGATCAGTGCATGATCAGCCACGTGATCAGTGCATGACCAGGCACGTGATCAGTGTATGTCAGCCACGTGATCAGTGCATGATAGCCACGTGATCAGTGCATGATCAGTCACGTGATCAGTGCATGATCAGTTATGTGATCAGTGCATGATCAGCCACGTGATCAGTGCATGATCAGCCACATGATCAGTGCATGATCAATCACGTGATCAGTGCATGATCCACGTGATCAGTGCATGATAGCCACGTGATCAGTGCATGATCAGCCACGTGATCAGTGCATGATAGCCACGTGATCAGTGCATGATCAGCCACGTGATCAGTGCATGATCAGTCACGTGATACGTGGTGATCAGCCACATGATCAGTGCATGATAGCCACGTGATCAGTGCATGATCAGCCACGTGATCAGTGCATGAGAGTCATGGATCAGTGCATGATCAGTCACGTGATCATGCATGATCAGCCACGTGATCAGTGCATGATCAGCCACGTGATCAGTGCATGATCAGCCACGTGATCAGTGCATGATCAGTCATGTGATACGTGTGTGATCAGCCACGTGATCAGTGCATGATATCCACGTGATCAGTGCATGACAGCCACGTGATCAGTGCATGAGAGCCACGTGATCAGTACATCAGTCACGTGATACATGTGTGATCAGCCACGTGATCAGTGCATGATGAGCCACGTGATCAGTGCAGGATCAATTACGTGATCAGTGCATGATCAGTCACGTGACCAGCATGGTTGCTACGTGATCGTTGCATGATCAGCCACGTGAGCAGAGCATGATAGCCACGTGATCAGTGCATGATCAGTCACGTGATCAGTACATGATCAGTCACGTGAACAGTGCATGATCATTTACGTGATCTTTGCATGATCAGTCACGTGACCAGTATATGGTTGCTACGTGATCATTCCATGACGAGCCACGTGAGCAGTGCATGATAGCCACGTGATGTGTGCATGAGTTACGTGAGCAGAGTATGATCAGCCACGTGATCAGTGCATGAGTGCCACGTGATCAGTGCATGATATGTCACGTGACAGGTGTGTGATCAGCCACGTGAACAGTGCATGTTCAGCCACGTGATCAGTGCATGATAGCCACGTGATCAGTGCATGATCAGTTACGTGAGCAGTGTATGATCAGCCACGTGATCAGTGCATGGTCAGACACGTGAACAGTGTATGATCAGCCACGTGATCAGTGCATGATATCCAAGTGATCAGTGCATGATCATCACGTGATCAGTGTATGATCAGCCACGTGAACAGTGCATGCTCAGTCACGTGATCTGGGCCTGCTGAGCTGCGTGATTACTGTCTGCTCATCTGCTTGACAATTGCCAGCTGAGCTGCACGATTCCTGCCTGTCATCTGCTTGACAATTGCCAGCTGTGCTGCATTCCTGCCTGCTCAGCTGCTTGATTATTGCCAGCTGAGCAGCATGATTCCTCACACCTGAGTTCCATGATTATTGCCTGCTGACTGTTTGATTCGTGCCTACTCAGCTCTTTGTTTATTGCCTCCAGAGGCACATGATCAGTGTATGATAGCAAACATGATCAGCGCATGATCAGTCACATGATCAGCGCCATTAAGTCACGTGATCACTACATGATAGTCATGTGATCAGTCCATGCTCAGTCACGGTATCAGTGCATGATCAGCCACGTGATCAGTGCATGATCTGTCACATGATTAGTGTATGATCATCCACGTGATCAGTGCATGGGCAGTCATGTGATCAGTGCATGATATAGACGTGATCAGTGCATGATCAGTCTCGTGATCAGTGCATGATAGCCACGTGATCAGTGCATGATCAGTCACCTGATGGGTGTATGATCAGTCACGTGACCTGTACATGGTAGCTACATGATCATTGCATGATCAGCCACGTGAGTAGTGCATGATAGCCACGTGATCAGTGCATGATCAGTCACGTGATCAGTGCATGATCAGTCACGTGATCAGTGCATGATCAGCCACGTGATCAGTGCATGATCAGCCACGTGATCAGTGCATGATCAGCCACGTGATCAGTGCATGATCAGTCACGTGATCAGTGCATGATCAGCCACGTGATCAGTGCATGATCAGCCACGTGATCAGTGCATGATCAGCCACGTGATCAGTGCATGATAGCCACGTGATCAGTGCATGATCAGTCACGTGATCAGTGCATGATCAGTCACGTGATCAGTGTATGATCAGCCACGTGATCAGTGCATGATCAGCCACGTGATCAGTGCATGATCAATTACGTGATCAGTGCATGATCAGTCACGTGACCAGTACATGGTAGCTACGTGATCATTGCATGATGCCACGTGATCAGTGCATGATAGCCACGTGATCAGTGCATGATAGCCACGTGATCAGTGCATGATCAGTCACGTGATACATGTGTGATCAGCCACGTGATCAGTGCATGATGAGCCACGTGATCAGTGCATGATCAATTACGTGATCAGTGCATGATCAGTCACGTGACCAGTACATGGTTGCCACGTGATCGTGCATGATCAGCCACGTGAGCAGTGCATGATAGCCACGTGATCAGTGCATGATCAGTCACGTGATCAGTGCATGATCAGTCACGTGATCAGTGCATGATCATTTCACGTGATCAGTGCATGATCAGTCACGTGACCAGTATATGGTAGCTACGTGATCAGTGCATGACAGCCACGTGATCAGTGCATGATAGCCACGTGATGTGTGCATGAGTTACGTGATCAGTGTATGATCAGCCACGTGATCAGTGCATGAGTGCCACGTGATCAGTGCATGATAGTCACGTGACAGTGTATGATCAGCCACGTGATCAGTGCATGATCAGCCACGTGATCAGTGCATGATAGCCACGTGATCAGTGCATGATCAGTGATCAGTGTATGATCAGCCACGTGAACAGTGCATGCTCAGTCACGTGATCTGGGCCTGCTGAGCTGCGTGATTACTGTCTGCTCATCTGCTTGACAATTGCCAGCTGAGCTGCACGATTCCTGCCTGTCATCTGCTTGACAATTGCCAGCTGTGCTGCGTAATTCCTGCCTGCTCAGCTGCTTGATTATTGCCAGCTGAGCAGCATGATTCCTCACACCTGAGTTCCATGATTATTGCCTGCTGACTGTTTGATTCGTGCCTACTCAGCTCTTTGTTTATTGCCTCCAGAGGCACATGATCAGTGTATGATAGCAAGCATGATCAGTCACATGATCAGCGCCATTAAGTCACGTGATCACTACATGATAGTCATGTGATCAGTCCATGCTCAGTCACGGTATCAGTGCATGATCAGCCACGTGATCAGTGCATGATCTGTCACAAGATTAGTGTATGATCATCCACGTGATCAGTGCATGGGCAGTCATGTGATCAGTGCATGATATAACGTGAAGAGTGCATGATCAGTCTCGTGATCAGTGCATGATAGCCACGTGATCAGTGCATGATCAGTCACTGATGGGTGTATGATCATTCACGTGACTGTACATGGTAGCTACATGATCATTGCATGATCAGCCACGTGAGTAGTTCATGATAGCCACGTGATCACTGCATGATCAGTCACGTGATCAGTGCATGATCAGTCATGTGACCAGTACATGGTAGCTGCGTGATCATGGCATGATCAGCCACGTGAGCAGTGCATGATAGCCACGTGATCAGTGCATGATCAGACACGTGATCAGTGCATGATCAGTCACGTGATCAGTGCATGATCAGCCACGTGATCAGTGCATGACCAGTCACGTGATCAGTGCATGATCAGTCACGTGATCAGTGCATGATCAGTTACGTGATCAGTGCATGATCAGCCACGTGATCAGTGCATGATCAGCCACGTGATCAGTGCATGATCAATTATGCATCAGTGCATGATCAGTCACGTGACCAGTACATGGTAGCTCACGTGATCATTGCATGATCAGCCACGTGATCAGTGCATGATAGCCACGTGATCAGTGCATGATAGCCACGTGATCAGTGCATGATCAGTCACGTGATAGTGCGGTGTGATCAGCCACGTGATCAGTGCATGATATCCACGTGATCAGTGCATGATCAGCCACGTGATCAGTGCATGAGAGCCACGTGATCAGTGCATGATCAGTCACGTGATCAGTGCATGATCAGTCACGTGATCAGTGCATGAAGCATGATCAGTGCATGATCAGCCACGTGATCAGTGCATGATAGCCACGTGATCAGTGCATGATCAGTCACGTGATCAGTGCATGATCAGTCATGTGACAGTGCACAGAAGCTATGATCATGCATGATCAGCCACGTGATCAGTGCATGATCAGCCACGTGATCAGTGCATGATCAGTCACATGATCAGTGCATGATCAGTCACGTGATCAGTGCATGATCAGCCACGTGATCAGTGCATGATCAGGTACGTGATCAGTGTATGATCAGCCACGTGATCAGTGCATGATAGCCACGTGATCAGTGCATGATCAGTCACGTGATCAGTGCATGATCAGTCATGCGGATCAGTGCATGATCAGCCACGTGATCAGTGCATGATCAGCCACGTGATCAGTGCATGATCAATTACGTGATCAGTGCATGATCAGTCACGTGACCAGTACATGGTAGCTACGTGATCATTGCATGATCAGCCACGTGATCAGTGCATGATAGCCACGTGATCAGTGCATGATCAGCCACGTGATCAGTGCATGATCAGTCATGTGACACGTGCATGATCAGTCACGTGATCAGTGCATGATAGCCACGTGATCAGTGCATGACAGCCACGTGAGCAGTGCATGATAGCCACGTGATGTGTGCATGAGCATGTGAGCGGTGCATGATCAGCCACGTGATCAGTGCATGAGTGCCACGTGATCAGTGCATGATATGTCACGTGATCAGTGTGTGATCAGCCACGATCAGTGCATGTTCAGCCACGTGATCAGTGCATGATAGCCACGTGATCAGTGCATGATCAGTTACGTGAGCAGTGTATGATCAGCCACGTGATCAGTGCATGGTCAGACACGTGAACAGTGTATGATCAGCCACGTGATCAGTGCATGATATCCAAGTGATCAGTGCATGATCATCACGTGATCAGTGTATGATCAGCCACGTGAACAGTGCATGCTCAGTCACGTGATCTGGGCCTGCTGAGCTGCGTGATTACTGTCTGCTCATCTGCTTGACAATTGCCAGCTGAGCTGCACGATTCCTGCCTGTCATCTGCTTGACAATTGCCAGCTGTGCTGCGTAATTCCTGCCTGCTCAGCTGCTTGATTATTGCCAGCTGAGCAGCATGATTCCTCACACCTGAGTTCCATGATTATTGCCTGCTGACTGTTTGATTCGTGCCTACTCAGCTCTTTGTTTATTGCCTCCAGAGGCACATGATCAGTGTATGATAGCAAACATGATCAGCGCATGATCAGTCACATGATCAGCGCCATTAAGTCACGTGATCACTACATGATAGTCATGTGATCAGTCCATGCTCAGTCACGGTATCAGTGCATGATCAGCCACGTGATCAGTGCATGATCTGTCACAAGATTAGTGTATGATCATCCACGTGATCAGTGCATGGGCAGTCATGTGATCAGTGCATGATATAGACGTGAACAGTGCATGATCAGTCACGTGATCAGTGCATGATAGCCACGTGATCAGTGCATGATCAGTCACCTGATGGGTGTATGATCATTCACGTGACCTGTACATGGTAGCTACATGATCATTGCATGATCAGCCACGTGAGTAGTGCATGATAGCCACGTGATCACTGCATGATCAGTCACGTGATCAGTGCATGATCAGTCATGTGACCAGTACATGGTAGCTGCGTGATCATGGCATGATCAGCCACGTGAGCAGTGCATGATAGCCACGTGATCAGTGCATGATCAGTCACGTGATCAGTGCATGATCAGTCACGTGATCAGTGCATGATCAGCCACGTGATCAGTGCATGATCAGTCACGTGATCAGTGCATGATCAGCCACGTGATCAGTGCATGATCAGTCACGTGATCAGTGCATGATCAGCCACGTGATCAGTGCATGATAGCCACGTGATCAGTGCATGATCAGTCACGTGATCAGTGCATGATCAGTCACGTGATCAGTGCATGATCAGCCACGTGATCAGTGCATGATCAGCCACGTGATCAGTGCATGATCAATTACGTGATCAGTGCATGATCAGTCACGTGATCAGTACATGATAGCCACGTGATCAGTGCATGATCAGCCACGTGATCAGTGCATGATCAGCCACGTGATCAGTGCATGATCAGTCACGTGATCAGTGCATGATCAGCCACGTGATCAGTGCATGGGCAGTCATGTGATCAGTGCATGATATCCACGTGATCAGTGCATGATCAGTCACGTGATCAGTGCATGATAGCCACGTGATCAGTGCATGATCAGTCACGTGATGGGTGTATGATCATTCACGTGATCTGTACATGGTAGCTACATGATCATTGCATGATCAGCCACGTGATCAGTGCATGATAGCCACGTGATCAGTGCATGATCAGTCACGTGATCAGTGCATGATCAGTCATGTGATCAGTACATGGTAGCTGCGTGATCATGGCATGATCAGCCACGTGATCAGTGCATGATAGCCACGTGATCAGTGCATGATCAGTCACGTGATCAGTGCATGATCAGTCACGTGATCAGTGCATGATCAGCCACGTGATCAGTGCATGATCAGCCACGTGATCAGTGCATGATCAGTCACGTGATCAGTGCATGATCAGTCATGTGATCAGTGTATGATCAGCCACGTGATCAGTGCATGATCAGCCACGTGATCAGTGCATGATCAACGTGATCAGTGCATGATCAGTCACGTGACCAGTACATGGCAGCTTCGTGATCATTGCATGATCAGCCACGTGATCAGTGCATGATAGCCACGTGATCAGTGCATGATAGCCACGTGATCAGTGCATGATCAGTCATGTGATACGTGTGTGATCAGCCACGTGATCAGTGCATGATATCCACGTGATCAGTGCATGACAGCCACGTGATCAGTGCATGAGAGCCACGTGATCAGTGCATGATCAGTCACGTGATACATGTGTGATCAGCCACGTGATCAGTGCATGATGAGCCACGTGATCAGTGATCAATTACGTGATCAGTGCATGATCAGTCACGTGACCAGTACATGGTTGCTACGTGATCGTTGCATGATCAGCCACGTGAGCAGAGCATGATAGCCACGTGATCAGTGCATGATCAGTCACGTGATCAGTACATGATCAGTCACGTGAACAGTGCATGATCATTTACGTGATCTGTGCATGATCAGTCACGTGACCAGTATATGGTAGCTACGTGATCATTCCATGACGAGCCACGTGAGCAGTGCATGATAGCCACGTGATGTGTGCATGAGTTACGTGAGCAGAGTATGATCAGCCACGTGATCAGTGCATGAGTGCCACGTGATCAGTGCATGATATGTCACGTGACAGGTGTGTGATCAGCCACGTGAACAGTGCATGTTCAGCCACGTGATCAGTGCATGATAGCCACGTGATCAGTGCATGATCAGTTACGTGAGCAGTGTATGATCAGCCACGTGATCAGTGCATGGTCAGACACGTGAACAGTGTATGATCAGCCACGTGATCAGTGCATGATATCCAAGTGATCAGTGCATGATCATCACGTGATCAGTGTATGATCAGCCACGTGAACAGTGCATGCTCAGTCACGTGATCTGGGCCTGCTGAGCTGCGTGATTACTGTCTGCTCATCTGCTTGACAATTGCCAGCTGAGCTGCACGATTCCTGCCTGCTCAGCTGCTTGATTATTGCCAGCTGAGCAGCATGATTCCTCACAGCTGAGTTCCATGATTATTGCCTGCTGACTGTTTGATTCGTGCCTACTCAGCTCTTTGTTTATTGCCTCCAGAGGCACATGATCAGTGTATGATAGCAAACATGATCAGCGCATGATCAGTCACATGATCAGCGCCATTAAGTCACGTGATCACTACATGATAGTCATGTGATCAGTCCATGCTCAGTCACGGTATCAGTGCATGATCAGCCACGTGATCAGTGCATGATCTGTCACATGATTAGTGTATGATCATCCACGTGATCAGTGCATGGGCAGTCATGTGATCAGTGCATGATATAGACGTGATCAGTGCATGATCAGTCTCGTGATCAGTGCATGATAGCCACGTGATCAGTGCATGATCAGTCACCTGATGGGTGTATGATCATTCACGTGACCTGTACATGGTAGCTACATGATCATTGCATGATCAGCCACGTGAGTAGTGCATGATAGCCACGTGATCACTGCATGATCAGTCACGTGATCAGTGCATGATCAGTCATGTGACCAGTACATGTAGCTGCGTGATCATGGCATGATCAGCCACGTGAGCAGTGCATGATAGCCACGTGATCAGTGCATGATCAGTCACGTGATCAGTGCATGATCAGTCACGTGATCAGTGCATGATCAGCCACGTGATCAGTGCATGATCAGCCACGTGATCAGTGCATGATCAGCCACGTGATCAGTGCATGATAGCCACGTGATCAGTGCATGATCAGTCACGTGATCAGTGCATGATCAGTCACGTGATCAGTGCATGATCAGCCACGTGATCAGTGCATGATCAGCCACGTGATCAGTGCATGATCAATTACGTGATCAGTGCATGATCAGTCACGTGACCAGTACATGATAGCTACGTGATCAGTGCATGATCAGCCACGTGATCAGTGCATGATAGCCACGTGATCAGTGCATGATCAGCCACGTGATCAGTGCATGATCAGTCACGTGATCATGCAGTGTGATCAGCCACGTGATCAGTGCATGATAGCCACGTGATCAGTGCATGACAGCCACGTGATCAGTGCATGATAGCCACGTGATGTGCATGAGTCACGTGAGCAGAGTATGATCAGCCACGTGATCAGTGCATGAGTGCCACGTGATCAGTGCATGATAGTCACGTGACAGTGTGTGATCAGCCACGTGAACAGTGCATGTTCAGCCACGTGATCAGTGCATGATAGCCACGTGATCAGTGCATGATCAGTTACGTGAGCAGTGTATGATCAGCCACGTGATCAGTGCATGGTCAGACACGTGAACAGTGTATGATCAGCCACGTGATCAGTGCATGATATCCAAGTGATCAGTGCATGATCATCACGTGATCAGTGTATGATCAGCCACGTGAACAGTGCATGCTCAGTCACGTGATCTGGGCCTGCTGAGCTGCGTGATTACTGTCTGCTCATCTGCTTGACAATTGCCAGCTGAGCTGCACGATTCCTGCCTGTCATCTGCTTGACAATTGCCAGCTGTGCTGCGTAATTCCTGCCTGCTCAGCTGCTTGATTATTGCCAGCTGAGCAGCATGATTCCTCACAGCTGAGTTCCATGATTATTGCCTGCTGACTGTTTGATTCGTGCCTACTCAGCTCTTTGTTTATTGCCTCCAGAGGCACATGATCAGTGTATGATAGCAAACATGATCAGCGCATGATCAGTCACATGATCAGCGCCATTAAGTCACGTGATCACTACATGATAGTCATGTGATCAGTCCATGCTCAGTCACGGTATCAGTGCATGATCAGCCACGTGATCAGTGCATGATCTGTCACATGATTAGTGTATGATCATCCACGTGATCAGTGCATGGGCAGTCATGTGATCAGTGCATATAGACGTGATCAGTGCATGATCAGTCTCGTGATCAGTGCATGATAGCCACGTGATCAGTGCATGATCAGTCACCTGATGGGTGTATGATCATTCACGTGACCTGTACATGGTAGCTACATGATCATTGCATGATCAGCCACGTGAGTAGTGCATGATAGCCACGTGATCAGTGCATGATCAGTCACGTGATCAGTGCATGATCAGTCATGTGACCAGTACATGGTAGCTGCGTGATCATGCATGATCAGCCACGTGATCAGTGCATGATAGCCACGTGATCAGTGCATGATCAGTCACGTGATCAGTGCATGATCAGTCACGTGATCAGTGCATGATCAGCCACGTGATCAGTGCATGATCAGTCACGTGATCAGTGCATGATCATCCATGTGATCAGTGCATGATCAGTCACGTGATCAGTGCATGATATAGACGTGATCAGTGCATGATCAGCCACGTGATCAGTGCATGATCAGCCACGTGATCAGTGCATGATCAGTCACGTGATCAGTGCATGATCAGTCACGTGACCAGTGCATGATAGCCACGTGATCAGTGCATGATCAGCCACGTGATCAGTGCATGATAGCCACGTGATCAGTGCATGATCAGTCACGTGATCAGTGCATGATCAGTCACGTGACAGTGCATGGTAGCTCACGTGATCATGCATGATCAGCCACGTGATCAGTGCATGATAGCCACGTGATCAGTGCATGATCAGTCACGTGATCAGTGCATGATCAGTCACGTGATCAGTGCATGATCAGCCACGTGATCAGTGCATGATCAGTCACGTGATCAGTGCATGATCAGCCACGTGATCAGTGCATGATCAGCCACGTGATCAGTGCATGATCAGCCACGTGATCAGTGCATGATAGCCACGTGATCAGTGCATGATCAGTCACGTGATCAGTGCATGATCAGTTACGTGATCAGTGCATGATCAGCCACGTGATCAGTGCATGATCAGCCACGTGATCAGTGCATGATCAATCACGTGATCAGTGCATGATCAGTCACGTGATCAGTGATGGAAGCACGTGATCAGTGCATGATCAGCCACGTGATCAGTGCATGATCAGCCACGTGATCAGTGCATGATCTGTCACGTGATTAGTGCATGATCATCCACGTGATCAGTGCATGGCAGTCATGTGATCAGTGCATGATATACACGTGATCAGTGCATGATCAGTCACGTGATCAGTGCATGATAGCCACGTGATCAGTGCATGATCAGTCACGTGATCAGTGCATGATCAGTCACGTGATCAGTACATGGTAGCATGATCAGTGCATGATCAGCCACGTGATCAGTGCATGATAGCCACGTGATCAGTGCATGATCAGTCACGTGATCAGTGCATGATCAGTCATGTGACCAGTGCATGATAGCTGCGTGATCATGCATGATCAGCCACGTGATCAGTGCATGATAGCCACGTGATCAGTGCATGATCAGTCACGTGATCAGTGCATGATCAGTCACGTGATCAGTGCATGATCAGCCACGTGATCAGTGCATGATCAGCCACGTGATCAGTGCATGATCAGTCACGTGATCAGTGCATGATCAGTCACGTGATCAGTGCATGATCAGCCACGTGATCAGTGCATGATCAGCCACGTGATCAGTGCATGATCAATTACGTGATCAGTGCATGATCAGTCATGACAGTACATGGCAGCCGTGACCTGATCAGCCACGTGATCAGTGCATGATAGCCACGTGATCAGTGCATGATAGCCACGTGATCAGTGCATGATCAGTCATGTGATACGTGTGTGATCAGCCACGTGATCAGTGCATGATATCCACGTGATCAGTGCATGGAGCCACGTGATCAGTGCATGAGAGCACGTGATCAGTGCATGATCAGTCACGTGATATGTGTGATCAGCCACGTGATCAGTGCATGATGAGCCACGTGATCAGTGCAGGATCAATTACGTGATCAGTGCATGATCAGTCACGTGACCAGTACATGGTTGCTACGTGATCGTTGCATGATCAGCCACGTGAGCAGAGCATGATAGCCACGTGATCAGTGCATGATCAGTCACGTGATCAGTACATGATCAGTCACGTGAACAGTGCATGATCATTTACGTGATCTGTGCATGATCAGTCACGTGACCAGTATATGGTAGCTACGTGATCATTCCATGACGAGCCACGTGAGCAGTGCATGATAGCCACGTGATGTGTGCATGAGTTACGTGAGCAGAGTATGATCAGCCACGTGATCAGTGCATGAGGCCACGTGATCAGTGCATGATATGTCACGTGACAGGTGTGTGATCAGCCACGTGAACAGTGCATGTTCAGCCACGTGATCAGTGCATGATAGCCACGTGATCAGTGCATGATCAGTTACGTGAGCAGTGTATGATCAGCCACGTGATCAGTGCATGGTCAGACACGTGAACAGTGTATGATCAGCCACGTGATCAGTGCATGATATCCAAGTGATCAGTGCATGATCATCACGTGATCAGTGTATGATCAGCCACGTGAACAGTGCATGCTCAGTCACGTGATCTGGGCCTGCTGAGCTGCGTGATTACTGTCTGCTCATCTGCTTGACAATTGCCAGCTGAGCTGCATGCATTCCTGCCTGCTCAGCTGCTTGATTATTGCCAGCTGAGCAGCATGATTCCTCACAGCTGAGTTCCATGATTATTGCCTGCTGACTGTTTGATTCGTGCCTACTCAGCTCTTTGTTTATTGCCTCCAGAGGCACATGATCAGTGTATGATAGCAAACATGATCAGCGCATGATCAGTCACATGATCAGCGCCATTAAGTCACGTGATCACTACATGATAGTCATGTGATCAGTCCATGCTCAGTCACGGTATCAGTGCATGATCAGCCACGTGATCAGTGCATGATCTGTCACATGATTAGTGTATGATCATCCACGTGATCAGTGCATGGGCAGTCATGTGATCAGTGCATGATATAGACGTGATCAGTGCATGATCAGTCTCGTGATCAGTGCATGATAGCCACGTGATCAGTGCATGATCAGTCACCTGATGGGTGTATGATCATTCACGTGACCTGTACATGGTAGCTACATGATCATTGCATGATCAGCCACGTGAGTAGTGCATGATAGCCACGTGATCAGTGCATGATCAGTCACGTGATCAGTGCATGATCAGTCATGTGACCAGTACATGGTAGCTGCGTGATCATGGCATGATCAGCCACGTGAGCAGTGCATGATAGCCACGTGATCAGTGCATGATCAGTCACGTGATCAGTGCATGATCAGTCACGTGATCAGTGCATGATCAGCCACGTGATCAGTGCATGATCAGCCACGTGATCAGTGCATGATCAGCCACGTGATCAGTGCATGATAGCCACGTGATCAGTGCATGATCAGTCACGTGATCAGTGCATGATCAGCCACGTGATCAGTGCATGATCAGCCACGTGATCAGTGCATGATCAGCCACGTGATCAGTGCATGATCAATTACGTGATCAGTGCATGATCAGTCACGTGACAGTGCATGATAGCCACGTGATCAGTGCATGATCAGCCACGTGATCAGTGCATGATCAGCCACGTGATCAGTGCATGATCAGCCACGTGATCAGTGCATGATCAGTCACGTGATCGTGTGTGATCAGCCACGTGATCAGTGCATGATAGCCACGTGATCAGTGCATGACAGCCACGTGAGCAGTGCATGATAGCCACGTGATGTGTGCATGAGTTACGTGAGCAGAGTATGATCAGCCACGTGATCAGTGCATGAGTGCCACGTGATCAGTGCATGATATGTCACGTGACAGTGCATGATCAGCCACGTGATCAGTGCATGTTCAGCCACGTGATCAGTGCATGATAGCCACGTGATCAGTGCATGATCAGTTACGTGAGCAGTGTATGATCAGCCACGTGATCAGTGCATGGTCAGACACGTGAACAGTGTATGATCAGCCACGTGATCAGTGCATGATATCCAAGTGATCAGTGCATGATCATCACGTGATCAGTGTATGATCAGCCACGTGAACAGTGCATGCTCAGTCACGTGATCTGGGCCTGCTGAGCTGCGTGATTACTGTCTGCTCATCTGCTTGACAATTGCCAGCTGAGCTGCACGATTCCTGCCTGTCATCTGCTTGACAATTGCCAGCTGTGCTGCGTAATTCCTGCCTGCTCAGCTGCTTGATTATTGCCAGCTGAGCAGCATGATTCCTCACACCTGAGTTCCATGATTATTGCCTGCTGACTGTTTGATTCGTGCCTACTCAGCTCTTTGTTTATTGCCTCCAGAGGCACATGATCAGTGTATGATAGCAAACATGATCAGCGCATGATCAGTCACATGATCAGCGCCATTAAGTCACGTGATCACTACATGATAGTCATGTGATCAGTCCATGCTCAGTCACGTATCAGTGCATGATCAGCCACGTGATCAGTGCATGATCTGTCACATGATTAGTGTATGATCATCCACGTGATCAGTGCATGGCAGTCATGTGATCAGTGCATGATATAGACGTGATCAGTGCATGATCAGTCTCGTGATCAGTGCATGATAGCCACGTGATCAGTGCATGATCAGTCACCTGATGGGTGTATGATCAGTCACGTGACCTGTACATGGTAGCTACATGATCATTGCATGATCAGCCACGTGATAGTGCATGATAGCCACGTGATCACTGCATGATCAGTCACGTGATCAGTGCATGAGTCAGTGTGACCAGTACATGGTAGCTGCGTGATCATGCATGATCAGCCACGTGATCAGTGCATGATAGCCACGTGATCAGTGCATGATCAGCCACGTGATCAGTGCATGATCAGTCACGTGATCAGTGCATGATCAGCCACGTGATCAGTGCATGATCAGCCACGTGATCAGTGCATGATCAGCCACGATCAGTGCATGATCAGTCACGTGATCAGTGCATGATCAGATGATCAGTGCATGATCAGTCACGTGATCAGTGCATGATCAGCCACGTGATCAGTGCATGATCAGTTACGTGATCAGTGCATGATCAGTCACGTGACCAGTACATGGTAGCTACGTGATCATTGCATGATCAGCCACGTGAGCAGTGCATGATAGCCACGTGATCAGTGCATGATCAGTCACGTGATCAGTGCATGATCAGTCACGTGATCAGTGCATGATCATACGTGATCATTGCATGATCAGTCACGTGATCAGTATGATGCCACGTGATCAGTGCATGACAGCCACGTGAGCAGTGCATGATAGCCACGTGATGTGTGCATGAGTTACGTGAGCAGAGTATGATCAGCCACGTGATCAGTGCATGAGCCACGTGATCAGCATGATATGTCACGTGACAGGTGTGTGATCAGCCACGTGAACAGTGCATGTTCAGCCACGTGATCAGTGCATGATAGCCACGTGATCAGTGCATGATCAGTTACGTGAGCAGTGTATGATCAGCCACGTGATCAGTGCATGGTCAGACACGTGAACAGTGTATGATCAGCCACGTGATCAGTGCATGATATCCAAGTGATCAGTGCATGATCATCACGTGATCAGTGTATGATCAGCCACGTGAACAGTGCATGCTCAGTCACGTGATCTGGGCCTGCTGAGCTGCGTGATTACTGTCTGCTCATCTGCTTGACAATTGCCAGCTGAGCTGCACGATTCCTGCCTGTCATCTGCTTGACAATTGCCAGCTGTGCTGCGTAATTCCTGCCTGCTCAGCTGCTTGATTATTGCCAGCTGAGCAGCATGATTCCTCACACCTGAGTTCCATGATTATTGCCTGCTGACTGTTTGATTCGTGCCTACTCAGCTCTTTGTTTATTGCCTCCAGAGGCACATGATCAGTGTATGATAGCAAACATGATCAGCGCATGATCAGTCACATGATCAGCGCCATTAAGTCACGTGATCACTACATGATAGTCATGTGATCAGTCCATGCTCAGTCACGGTATCAGTGCATGATCAGCCACGTGATCAGTGCATGATCTGTCACAAGATTAGTGTATGATCATCCACGTGATCAGTGCATGCAGTCATGTGATCAGTGCATGATATAGACGTGATCAGTGCATGATCAGTCTCGTGATCAGTGCATGATAGCCACGTGATCAGTGCATGATCAGTCACCTGATGGGTGTATGATCATTCACGTGACCTGTACATGGTAGCTACATGATCATTGCATGATCAGCCACGTGAGTAGTGCATGATAGCCACGTGATCACTGCATGATCAGTCACGTGATCAGTGCATGATCAGTCATGTGACCAGTACATGGTAGCTGCGTGATCATGCATGATCAGCCACGTGAGCAGTGCATGATAGCCACGTGATCAGTGCATGATCAGACACGTGATCAGTGCATGATCAGTCACGTGATCAGTGCATGATCAGCCACGTGATCAGTGCATGATCTGTCACGTGATTAGTGTATGATCATCCACGTGATCAGTGCATGGCAGTCATGTGATCAGTGCATGATATAGACGTGATCAGTGCATGATCAGTCACGTGATCAGTGCATGATCAGCCACGTGATCAGTGCATGATCAGTCACTGATCAGTGCATGATCATTCACGTGACCAGTACATGGTAGCTACATGATCATTGCATGATCAGCCACGTGATCAGTGCATGATAGCCACGTGATCAGTGCATGATCAGTCACGTGATCAGTGCATGATCAGTCACGTGACCAGTACATGGTAGCTGCTGATCATGCATGATCAGCCACGTGATCAGTGCATGATAGCCACGTGATCAGTGCATGATCAGTCACTGATCAGTGCATGATCAGTCACGTGATCAGTGCATGATCAGCCACGTGATCAGTGCATGATCAGTCACGTGATCAGTGCATGATCAGCCACGTGATCAGTGCATGATCAGCCACGGATCAGTGCATGATCAGCCACGTGATCAGTGCATGATAGCCACGTGATCAGTGCATGATCATCACGTGATCAGTGCATGATCAGTCACGTGACCAGTACATGAAGCCACGTGATCTGCATGATCAGCCATGATCAGTGCATGAGCCACATGCAGTGCATGATAGCCACGTGATCAGTGCATGATCAGTCACGTGATCATGTGATCAGCCACGTGATCAGTGCATGATAGCCACGTGATCAGTGCATGATCAATTACGTGATCAGTGCATGATCAGTCACGTGACCAGTACATGGTTGCTACGTGATCAGTGCATGATCAGCCACGTGATCAGTGCATGATAGCCACGTGATCAGTGCATGATCAGTCACGTGATCAGTACATGATCAGTCGTGAAGTGCATGATCATTTACGTGATCAGTGCATGATCAGTCACGTACAGTATATGGCCACGTGATCAGTGCATGACGAGCCACGTGATCAGTGCATGATAGCCACGTGATGTGTGCATGAGTTACGTGATCAGTGCATGATCAGCCACGTGATCAGTGCATGAGTGCCACGTGATCAGTGCATGATCAGTCACGTGACAGGTGTGTGATCAGCCACGTGAACAGTGCATGATCAGCCACGTGATCAGTGCATGATAGCCACGTGATCAGTGCATGATTCACGTGAGTGTATGATCAGCCACGTGATCAGTGCATGCTCAGTCACGTGATCTGGGCCTGCTGAGCTGCGTGATTACTGTCTGCTCATCTGCTTGACAATTGCCAGCTGAGCTGCACGATTCCTGCCTGTCATCTGCTTGACAATTGCCAGCTGTGCTGCGTAATTCCTGCCTGCTCAGCTGCTTGATTATTGCCAGCTGAGCAGCATGATTCCTCACACCTGAGTTCCATGATTATTGCCTGCTGACTGTTTGATTCGTGCCTACTCAGCTCTTTGTTTATTGCCTCCAGAGGCACATGATCAGTGTATGATAGCAAACATGATCAGCGCATGATCAGTCACATGATCAGCGCCATTAAGTCACGTGATCACTACATGATAGTCATGTGATCAGTCCATGCTCAGTCACGGTATCAGTGCATGATCAGCCACGTGATCAGTGCATGATCTGTCACATGATTAGTGTATGATCATCCACGTGATCAGTGCATGGGCCATGTGATCAGTGCATGATATAGACGTGATCAGTGCATGATCAGTCTCGTGATCAGTGCATGATAGCCACGTGATCAGTGCATGATCAGTCACCTGATGGGTGTATGATCATTCACGTGACCTGTACATGGTAGCTACATGATCATTGCATGATCAGCCACGTGAGTAGTGCATGATAGCCACGTGATCACTGCATGATCAGTCACGTGATCAGTGCATGATCAGTCATGTGACCAGTACATGGTAGCTGCGTGATCATGGCATGATCAGCCACGTGAGCAGTGCATGATAGCCACGTGATCAGTGCATGATCAGACACGTGATCAGTGCATGATCAGTCACGTGATCAGTGCATGATCAGCCACGTGATCAGTGCATGATCAGGCACGTGATCAGTGTATGTCAGCCAAGTGATCAGTGCATGATAGCCACGTGATCAGTGCATGATCAGTCACGTGATCAGTGCATGATCAGTCACGTGATCAGTGCATGATCAGCCACGTGATCAGTGCATGATCAGCCACGTGATCAGTGCATGATCAATTACGTGATCAGTGCATGATCAGTCACGTGACCAGTACATGGTAGCTACGTGATCATTGCATGATCAGCCACGTGATCAGTGCATGATAGCCACGTGATCAGTGCATGATCAGCCACGTGATCAGTGCATGATCAGTCACGTGATCAGTGCATGATCAGCCACGTGATCAGTGCATGATCAGCCACGTGATCAGTGCATGATCAGCCACGTGATCAGTGCATGATAGCCACGTGATCAGTGCATGATCAGTCACGTGATCAGTGCATGATCAGTCACGTGATCAGTGCATGATCAGCCACGTGATCAGTGCATGATCAGCCACGTGATCAGTGCATGATCAGTCACGTGATCAGTGCATGATCAGTCACGTGATCAGTACATGGTAGCTACGTGATCAGTGCATGATCAGCCACGTGATCAGTGCATGATAGCCACGTGATCAGTGCATGATCAGCCACGTGATCAGTGCATGATCAGTCACGTGATCGTGCATCAGCCACGTGATCAGTGCATGATAGCCACGTGATCAGTGCATGACAGCCACGTGATCAGTGCATGATAGCCACGATCAGTGCATGATCAGTCACGTGACAGTGCATGATCAGCCACGTGATCAGTGCATGATCAGCCACGTGATCAGTGCATGATCAGTTACGTGATCAGTGCATGATCAGCCACGTGATCAGTGCATGGTTGACACGTGATCAGTGCATGATCAGCCACGTGATCAGTGCATGATAGCCACGTGATCAGTGCATGATCATCACGTGATCAGTGCATGATCAGCCACGTGAACAGTGCATGCTCAGTCACGTGATCTGGGCCTGCTGAGCTGCGTGATTACTGTCTGCTCATCTGCTTGACAATTGCCAGCTGAGCTGCACGATTCCTGCCTGTCATCTGCTTGACAATTGCCAGCTGTGCTGCGTAATTCCTGCCTGCTCAGCTGCTTGATTATTGCCAGCTGAGCAGCATGATTCCTCACACTGTGTTCCATGATTATTGCCTGCTGACTGTTTGATCGTGCCTACTCAGCTCTTTGTTTATTGCCTCCAGAGGCACATGATCAGTGTATGATAGCAAACATGATCAGCGCATGATCAGTCACATGATCAGCGCCATTAAGTCACGTGATCACTACATGATAGTCATGTGATCAGTCCATGCTCAGTCACGGTATCAGTGCATGATCAGCCACGTGATCAGTGCATGATCTGTCACATGATTAGTGTATGATCATCCACGTGATCAGTGCATGGGCAGTCATGTGATCAGTGCATGATATAGACGTGATCAGTGCATGATCAGTCTCGTGATCAGTGCATGGTAGCCACGTGATCAGTGCATGATCAGTCACCTGATGGGTGTATGATCATTCACGTGACCTGTACATGGTAGCTACATGATCATTGCATGATCAGCCACGTGAGTAGTGCATGATAGCCACGTGATCACTGCATGATCAGTCACGTGATCAGTGCATGATCAGTCATGTGACCAGTACATGGTAGCTGCGTGATCATGCATGATCAGCCACGTGAGCAGTGCATGATAGCCACGTGATCAGTGCATGATCAGTCACGTGATCAGTGCATGATCAGTCACGTGATCAGTGCATGATCAGCCACGTGATCAGTGCATGATCAGCCACGTGATCAGTGCATGATCAGCCACGTGATCAGTGCATGATCAGGCACGTGATCAGTGCATGATCAGCCACGTGATCAGTGCGTGATCAGTGCATGATCAGCCACATGATCAGTGCATGATCAATTACGTGATCAGTGCATGATCAGTCACGTGACCAGTACATGGTAGCGTGATCATTGCATGATCAGCCACGTGATCAGTGCATGATAGCCACGTGATCAGTGCATGATCAGCCACGTGATCAGTGCATGATCAGTCACGTGATACGTAGATCAGCCACGTGATCAGTGCATGATATCCACGTGATCAGTGCATGACAGCCACGTGATCAGTGCATGATAGCCACGTGATCAGTGCATGATCAGTCACGTGATCATGTGTGATCAGCCACGTGATCAGTGCATGATCAGCCACGTGATCAGTGCATGATCAGTTACGTGATCAGTGCATGATCAGTCACGTGACAGTGCATGGTAGCTACGTGATCGTGCATGATCAGCCACGTGATCAGTGCATGATAGCCACGTGATCAGTGCATGATCAGTCACGTGATCAGTGCATGATCAGTCACGTGATCAGTGCATGATCAGTCACGTGATCAGTGCATGATCAGTCACGTGACCAGTATATGGTTGCTACGTGATCATTGCATGATCAGCCACGTGATCAGTGCATGATAGCCACGTGATCAGTGCATGAGCACGTGATCAGTTATGATCAGCCACGTGATCAGTGCATGATAGCCACGTGATCAGTGCATGATCATCACGTGATCAGTGTATGATCAGCCACGTGATCAGTGCATGATCAGTCACGTGATCAGGGCCAGCTGAGCTGCATGATTCCTGCCTGCTCAGCTGCTTGATTATTGCCAGCTGAGCAGCATGATTCCTCACACCTGAGTTCCATGATTATTGCCTGCTGACTGTTTGATTCGTGCCTACTCAGCTCTTTGTTCATTGCCTCCAGAGGCACATGATCAGTGTATGATAGCAAACATGATCAGTGCATGATCAGTCACATGATCAGCGCATTAAGTCACGTGATCACTACATGATAGTCATGTGATCAGTGCATGATCAGTCACGTGATCAGTGCATGATCAGCCACGTGATCAGTGCATGATCAGTCACATGATCAGTGCATGATCAGCCACGTGATCAGTGCATGGGCAGTCATGTGATCAGTGCATGATATAGACGTGATCAGTGCATGATCAGTCACGTGATCAGTGCATGATATCCACGTGATCAGTGCATGACAGCCACGTGATCAGTGCATGATCAGCCACGGATCAGTGCATGATCAGTCACGTGACATGTGTGATCAGCCACGTGATCAGTGCATGATGAGCCACGTGATCAGTGCATGATCAATTACGTGATCAGTGCATGATCAGTCACGTGACCAGTACATGGTTGCTACGTGATCGTTGCATGATCAGCCACGTGAGCAGAGCATGATAGCCACGTGATCAGTGCATGATCAGTCACGTGATCAGTACATGATCAGTCACGTGAACAGTGCATGATCATTTACGTGATCAGTGCATGATCAGTCACGTGACCAGTATATGGTTGCTACGTGATCATTCCATGACGAGCCACGTGAGCAGTGCATGATAGCCACGTGATGTGTGCATGAGTTACGTGAGCAGAGTATGATCAGCCACGTGATCAGTGCATGAGTGCCACGTGATCAGTGCATGATATGTCACGTGACAGGTGTGTGATCAGCCACGTGAACAGTGCATGTTCAGCCACGTGATCAGTGCATGATCAGCCACGTGATCAGTGCATGATAGCCACGTGATCAGCATGATCAGCAGTGTATGATCAGCCACGTGATCAGTGCATGGTCAGACACGTGAACAGTGTATGATCAGCCACGTGATCAGTGCATGATATCCAAGTGATCAGTGCATGATCATCACGTGATCAGTGTATGATCAGCCACGTGAACAGTGCATGCTCAGTCACGTGATCTGGGCCTGCTGAGCTGCGTGATTACTGTCTGCTCATCTGCTTGACAATTGCCAGCTGAGCTGCACGATTCCTGCCTGTCATCTGCTTGACAATTGCCAGCTGTGCTGCGTAATTCCTGCCTGCTCAGCTGCTTGATTATTGCCAGCTGAGCAGCATGATTCCTCACACCTGAGTTCCATGATTATTGCCTGCTGACTGTTTGATTCGTGCCTACTCAGCTCTTTGTTTATTGCCTCCAGAGGCACATGATCAGTGTATGATAGCAAACATGATCAGCGCATGATCAGTCACATGATCAGCGCCATTAAGTCACGTGATCACTACATGATAGTCATGTGATCAGTCCATGCTCAGTCACGGTATCAGTGCATGATCAGCCACGTGATCAGTGCATGATCTGTCACATGATTAGTGTATGATCATCCACGTGATCAGTGCATGGGCAGTCATGTGATCAGTGCATGATATAGACGTGAACAGTGCATGATCAGTCGTGATCAGTGCATGATAGCCACGTGATCAGTGCATGATCAGTCACCTGATGGGTGTATGATCATTCACGTGACCTGTACATGGTAGCTACATGATCATTGCATGATCAGCCACGTGAGTAGTGCATGATAGCCACGTGATCACTGCATGATCAGTCACGTGATCAGTGCATGATCAGTCATGTGACCAGTACATGGTAGCTGCGTGATCATGGCATGATCAGCCACGTGAGCAGTGCATGATAGCCACGTGATCAGTGCATGATCAGACACGATCAGTGCATGATCAGTCACGTGATCAGTGCATGATCAGCCACGTGATCAGTGCATGATCAGCCACGTGATCAGTGCATGATCAGTTACGTGATCAGTGCATGATCAGTCACGTGACCAGTACATGATAGCCACGTGATCAGTGCATGATCAGCCACGTGATCAGTGCATGATCAATTACGTGATCAGTGCATGATCAGTCACTGTGCATGATAGCTACGTGATCAGTGCATGATCAGCCACGTGATCAGTGCATGATAGCCACGTGATCAGTGCATGATCAATTACGTGATCAGTGCATGATCAGTCACGTGACCAGTACATGGTTGCTACGTGATCGTGCATGATCAGCCACGTGAGCAGCATGATAGCCACGTGATCAGTGCATGATCAGTCACGTGATCAGTGCATGATCAGTCACGTGAACAGTGCATGATCATTTACGTGATCAGTGCATGATCAGTCACGTGACCAGTATATGGTTGCTACGTGATCATTCCATGACAGCCACGTGAGCAGCATGATAGCCACGTGATGTGTGCATGAGTTACGTGAGCAGAGTATGATCAGCCACGTGATCAGTGCATGAGTGCCACGTGATCAGTGCATGATATGTCACGTGACAGGTGTGTGATCAGCCACGTGACAGTGCATGTTCAGCCACGTGATCAGTGCATGATAGCCACGTGATCAGTGCATGATCAGTTACGTGAGCAGTGTATGATCAGCCACGTGATCAGTGCATGGTCAGACACGTGAACAGTGTATGATCAGCCACGTGATCAGTGCATGATATCCAAGTGATCAGTGCATGATCATCACGTGATCAGTGTATGATCAGCCACGTGAACAGTGCATGCTCAGTCACGTGATCTGGGCCTGCTGAGCTGCGTGATTACTGTCTGCTCATCTGCTTGACAATTGCCAGCTGAGCTGCACGATTCCTGCCTGTCATCTGCTTGACAATTGCCAGCTGTGCTGCGTAATTCCTGCCTGCTCAGCTGCTTGATTATTGCCAGCTGAGCAGCATGATTCCTCACACCTGAGTTCCATGATTATTGCCTGCTGACTGTTTGATTCGTGCCTACTCAGCTCTTTGTTTATTGCCTCCAGAGGCACATGATCAGTGTATGATAGCAAACATGATCAGCGCATGATCAGTCACATGATCAGCGCCATTAAGTCACGTGATCACTACATGATAGTCATGTGATCAGTCCATGCTCAGTCACGGTATCAGTGCATGATCAGCCACGTGATCAGTGCATGATCTGTCACAAGATTAGTGTATGATCATCCACGTGATCAGTGCATGATCAGTGCAGATCAGTGTGATCAGTGCATGATATACGTGATCAGTGCATGATCAGTCACCTGAGTGCATGATCAGTCTACATGATCAGTGCATGATCAGCCACGTGATCAGTGCATGATCAGCCACGTGATCAGTGTGATACGTGATCAGTGCATTCACGTGATCAGTGCATGATCAGCTACATGATCAGTGCATGATCAGCCACGTGATCAGTGCATGATAGCACGTGATCAGTGCATGATCATCACGTGATCAGTGCATGATCAGCCACGTGAACAGTGCATGCTCAGTCACGTGATCAGGGCCTGCTGAGCTGCGTGATTACTGTCTGCTCATCTGCTTGACAATTGCCAGCTGAGCTGCACGATTCCTGCCTGTCATCTGCTTGACAATTGCCAGCTGTGCTGCGTAATTCTGCCTGCTCAGCTGCTTGATTATTGCCAGCTGAGCAGCATGATTCCTCACACCTGTGTTCCATGATTATTGCCTGCTGACTGTTTGATTCGTGCCTACTCAGCTCTTTGTTTATTGCCTCCAGAGGCACATGATCAGTGTATGATAGCAAACATGATCAGCGCATGATCAGTCACATGATCAGCGCCATTAAGTCACGTGATCACTGCATGATAGTCATGTGATCAGTCCATGCTCAGTCACGGTATCAGTGCATGATCAGCCACGTGATCAGTGCATGATCTGTCACAAGATTAGTGTATGATCATCCACGTGATCAGTGCATGGCAGTCATGTGATCAGTGCATGATATAGACGTGATCAGTGCATGATCAGTCACGTGATCAGTGCATGATAGCCACGTGATCAGTGCATGATCAGTCACCTGATGGGTGCATGATCATTCACGTGACCAGTACATGGTAGCTACATGATCATTGCATGATCAGCCACGTGAGTAGTGCATGATAGCCACGTGATCAGTGCATGATCAGTCACGTGAGTGCATGATCAGTCATGTGATCAGTGCATGGTAGCTGCGTGATCAGTGCATGATCAGCCACGTGATCAGTGCATGATAGCCACGTGATCAGTGCATGATCAGACACGTGATCAGTGCATGATCAGTCACGTGATCAGTGCATGATCAGCCACGTGATCAGTGCATGATCAGCCACGTGATCAGTGCATGATCAGTCACGTGATCAGTGCATGATCAGTCACGTGATCAGTACATAGCCGTGATCATTGCATGATCAGCCACGTGATCAGTGCATGATCAATCACGTGATCAGTGCATGATCAGTCACGTGATCAGTGCATGAAGCACGTGATCAGTGCATGATCAGCCACGTGATCAGTGCATGATAGCCACGTGATCAGTGCATGATCAATTACGTGATCAGTGCATGATCAGTCACGACCAGTGCATGGTTGCTACGTGATCGTGCATGATCAGCCACGTGATCAGTGCATGATAGCCACGTGATCAGTGCATGATCAGTCACGTGATCAGTGCATGATCAGTCACGTGAACAGTGCATGATCATTTACGTGATCAGTGCATGATCAGTCACGTGACCAGTATATGGTTGCTACGTGATCATTCATGACAGCCACGTGAGCAGTGCATGATAGCCACGTGATGTGTGCATGAGTTACGTGAGCAGTGTATGATCAGCCACGTGATCAGTGCATGAGTGCACGTGATCAGTGCATGATATGTCACGTGACAGGTGTGTGATCAGCCACGTGATCAGTGCATGATCAGCCACGTGATCAGTGCATGATAGCCACGTGATCAGTGCATGATCAGTTACGTGAGCAGTGCATGATCAGCCACGTGATCAGTGCATGGTCAGACACGTGAACAGTGTATGATCAGCCACGTGATCAGTGCATGATATCCAAGTGATCAGTGCATGATCATCACGTGATCAGTGTATGATCAGCCACGTGAACAGTGCATGCTCAGTCACGTGATCAGGGCTGAGCTGCGTGATTACTGTCTGCTCATCTGCTTGACAATTGCCAGCTGAGCTGCACGATTCCTGCCTGTCATCTGCTTGACAATTGCCAGCTGTGCTGCGTAATTCCTGCCTGCTCAGCTGCTTGATTATTGCCAGCTGAGCAGCATGATTCCTCACACCTGAGTTCCATGATTATTGCCTGCTGACTGTTTGATTCGTGCCTACTCAGCTCTTTGTTATTGCCTCCAGAGGCACATGATCAGTGTATGATAGCAACATGATCAGCGCATGATCAGTCACATGATCAGCGCCATTAAGTCACGTGATCACTACATGATAGTCATGTGATCAGTCCATGCTCACGGTATCAGTGCATGATCAGCCACGTGATCAGTGCATGATCTGTCACGTGATTAGTGTATGATCATCCACGTGATCAGTGCATATGCAGTCATGTGATCAGTGCATGACGTGAACAGTGCATGATCAGTCACGTGATCAGTGCATGATAGCCACGTGATCAGTGCATGATCAGACGTGATCAGTGCATGATCAGTCACGTGATCAGTGCATGGTAGCACGTGATCAGTGCATGATCAGCCACGTGATCAGTGCATGATAGCCACGTGATCAGTGCATGATCAGTCACGTGATCAGTGCATGATCAGCCACGTGAACAGTGCATGCTCAGTCACGTGATCAGGGCCTGCTGAGCTGCGTGATTACTGTCTGCTCATCTGCTTGACATTGCCAGCTGAGCTGCACGATTCCTGCCTGTCATCTGCTTGACAATTGCCAGCTGTGCTGCGTAATTCCTGCCTGCTCAGCTGCTTGATTATTGCCAGCTGAGCAGCATGATTCCTCACACCTGTGTTCCATGATTATTGCCTGCTGACTGTTTGATTCGTGCCTACTCAGCTCTTTGTTTATTGCCTCCAGAGGCACATGATCAGTGTATGATAGCAAACATGATCAGCGCATGATCAGTCACATGATCAGCGCCATTAAGTCACGTGATCAGTACATGATAGTCATGTGATCAGTCCATGATCAGTCACGGTATCAGTGCATGATCAGCCACGTGATCAGTGCATGATCAGCACATGATTAGTGTATGATCATCCACGTGATCAGTGCATGGGCAGTCATGATCAGTGCATGATATAGACGTGATCAGTGCATGATCAGTCTCGTGATCAGTGCATGATAGCCACGTGATCAGTGCATGATCAGTCACCTGATGGGTGTATGATCATTCACGTGACCAGTACATGGTAGCTACATGATCATTGCATGATCAGCCACGTGAGTAGTGCATGATAGCCACGTGATCAGTGCATGATCAGTCACGTGATCAGTGCATGATCAGTCATGTGACCAGTACATGGTAGCTGCGTGATCATGCATGATCAGCCACGTGAGCAGTGCATGATAGCCACGTGATCAGTGCATGATCAGTCACGTGATCAGTGCATGATCAGTCACGTGATCAGTGCATGATCAGCCACGTGATCAGTGCATGATCAGTCACGTGATCAGTGCATGATCAGTCACGTGATCAGTGCATGTCAGCCACGTGATCAGTGCGTGATCAGTGCATGATCAGCCACGTGATCAGTGCATGATCAATTACGTGATCAGTGCATGATCAGTCACGTGATCAGTGCATGTAGTACGTGATCAGTGCATGATCAGCCACGTGATCAGTGCATGATAGCCACGTGATCAGTGCATGATCAGCCACGTGATCAGTGCATGATCAGTCACGTGATAGTGCATGATCAGCCACGTGATCAGTGCATGATATCCACGTGATCAGTGCATGACAGCCACGTGATCAGTGCATGATAGCCACGTGATCAGTGCATGATCAGTCACGTGATCAGTGTGATCAGCCACGTGATCAGTGCATGATCAGCCGTGATCAGTGCATGATCATCGTGATCAGTGCATGATCAGTCACGTGATCAGTGCATGATCAGCCACGTGATCAGTGCATGATCAGCCACATGATCAGTGCATGATCAGCCACGTGATCAGTGCATGATCAGTCACGTGATCAGTGCATGATAGCTCGTGATCAGTGCATGATCAGCCACGTGATCAGTGCATGATAGCCACGTGATCAGTGCATGATCAGTCACGTGATCAGTGCATGATCAGTCACGTGATCAGTGCATGATCAGCCACGTGATCAGTGCATGATCAGTCACGTGATCAGTGCATGATAGCCACGTGATCAGTGCATGATCAGCCACGTGATCAGTGCATGATAGCCACGTGATCAGTGCATGAGTCAGTGATCAGTGCATGATCAGCCACGTGATCAGTGCATGATAGCCACGTGATCAGTGCATGATCATCACGTGATCAGTGCATGATCAGCCACGTGATCAGTGCATGATCAGTCACGTGATCAGGGCCAGCTGAGCTGCATGATTCCTGCCTGATCAGCTGCTTGATTATTGCCAGCTGAGCAGCATGATTCCTCACAGCTGAGTTCCATGATTTGCCTGCTGACTGTTTGATTCGTGCCTACTCAGCTCTTTGATCATTGCCTCCAGAGGCACATGATCAGTGCATGATAGCAAACATGATCAGTGCATGATCAGTCACATGATCAGTGCCATTAAGTCACGTGATCAGTGCATGATAGTCATGTGATCAGTGCATGATCAGTCACGTGATCAGTGCATGATCAGCCACGTGATCAGTGCATGATCAGTCACGTGATCAGTGCATGATCATCCACGTGATCAGTGCATGGCAGTCATGTGATCAGTGCATGATATAGACGTGATCAGTGCATGATCAGTCACGTGATCAGTGCATGATATCCACGTGATCAGTGCATGACAGCCACGTGATCAGTGCATGATAGCCACGTGATCAGTGCATGATCAGTCACGTGATACATGTGTGATCAGCCACGTGATCAGTGCATGATGAGCCACGTGATCAGTGCAGGATCATTACGTGATCAGTGCATGATCAGTCACGTGACCAGTACATGGTTGCTACGTGATCGTTGCATGATCAGCCACGTGAGCAGTGCATGATAGCCACGTGATCAGTGCATGATCAGTCACGTGATCAGTGCATGATCAGTCACGTGATCAGTGCATGATCATTTACGTGATCAGTGCATGATCAGTCACGTGACCAGTATATGGTTGCTACGTGATCATTCCATGACGAGCCACGTGATCAGTGCATGATAGCCACGTGATGTGTGCATGAGTTACGTGAGCAGTGTATGATCAGCCACGTGATCGCATGAGTGCCACGTGATCAGTGCATGATATGTCATGATCAGTGTGTGATCAGCCACGTGATCAGTGCATGGTCAGACACGTGATCAGTGTATGATCAGCCACGTGATCAGTGCATGATATCCAAGTGATCAGTGCATGATCATCACGTGATCAGTGTATGATCAGCCACGTGAACAGTGCATGCTCAGTCACGTGATCTGGGCCTGCTGAGCTGCGTGATTACTGTCTGCTCATCTGCTTGACAATTGCCAGCTGAGCTGCACGATTCCTGCCTGTCATCTGCTTGACAATTGCCAGCTGTGCTGCGTAATTCCTGCCTGCTCAGCTGCTTGATTATTGCCAGCTGAGCAGCATGATTCCTCACACCTGAGTTCCATGATTATTGCCTGCTGACTGTTTGATTCGTGCCTACTCAGCTCTTTGTTTATTGCCTCCAGAGGCACATGATCAGTGTATGATAGCAAACATGATCAGCGCATGATCAGTCACATGATCAGCGCCATTAAGTCACGTGATCACTACATGATAGTCATGTGATCAGTCCATGCTCAGTCACGGTATCAGTGCATGATCAGCCACGTGATCAGTGCATGATCTGTCACATGATTAGTGTATGATCATCCACGTGATCAGTGCATGGGCAGTCATGTGATCAGTGCATGATATAGACGTGATCAGTGCATGATCAGTCTCGTGATCAGTGCATGATAGCCACGTGATCAGTGCATGATCAGTCACCTGATGGGTGTATGATCATTCACGTGACCTGTACATGGTAGCTACATGATCATTGCATGATCAGCCACGTGAGTAGTGCATGATAGCCACGTGATCAGTGCATGATCAGTCACGTGATCAGTGCATGATCAGTCATGTGACCAGTACATGGTAGCTGCGTGATCATGCATGATCAGCCACGTGATCAGTGCATGATAGCCACGTGATCAGTGCATGATCAGTCACGTGATCAGTGCATGATCAGTCACGTGATCAGTGCATGATCAGCCACGTGATCAGTGCATGATCAGCCACGTGATCAGTGCATGATCAGCCACGTGATCAGTGCATGATCAGTCACGTGATCAGTGCATAGCCACGTGATCAGTGCATGATCAGCCACGTGATCAGTGCATGATCAGCCACGTGATCAGTGCATGATCAGTCACGTGACCAGTGCATGATAGCTACGTGATCAGTGCATGATCAGCCACGTGATCAGTGCATGATAGCCACGTGATCAGTGCATGATCAATTACGTGATCAGTGCATGATCAGTCACGTGACAGTACATGGTTGCTACGTGATCGTGCATGATCAGCCACGTGAGCAGTGCATGATAGCCACGTGATCAGTGCATGATCAGTCACGTGATCAGTGCATGATCAGTCACGTGAACAGTGCATGATCATTTACGTGATCAGTGCATGATCAGTCACGTGACCAGTATATGGTTGCTACGTGATCATTCCATGACAGCCACGTGAGCAGTGCATGATAGCCACGTGATGTGTGCATGAGTTACGTGAGCAGAGTATGATCAGCCACGTGATCAGTGCATGAGTGCCACGTGATCAGTGCATGATATGTCACGTGACAGGTGTGTGATCAGCCACGTGAACAGTGCATGTTCAGCCACGTGATCAGTGCATGATAGCCACGTGATCAGTGCATGATCAGTTACGTGAGCAGTGTATGATCAGCCACGTGATCAGTGCATGGTCAGACACGTGAACAGTGTATGATCAGCCACGTGATCAGTGCATGATATCCAAGTGATCAGTGCATGATCATCACGTGATCAGTGTATGATCAGCCACGTGAACAGTGCATGCTCAGTCACGTGATCTGGGCCTGCTGAGCTGCGTGATTACTGTCTGCTCATCTGCTTGACAATTGCCAGCTGAGCTGCACGATTCCTGCCTGTCATCTGCTTGACAATTGCCAGCTGTGCTGCGTAATTCCTGCCTGCTCAGCTGCTTGATTATTGCCAGCTGAGCAGCATGATTCCTCACACCTGAGTTCCATGATTATTGCCTGCTGACTGTTTGATTCGTGCCTACTCAGCTCTTTGTTTATTGCCTCCAGAGGCACATGATCAGTGTATGATAGCAAACATGATCAGCGCATGATCAGTCACATGATCAGCGCCATTAAGTCACGTGATCACTACATGATAGTCATGTGATCAGTCCATGCTCAGTCACGGTATCAGTGCATGATCAGCCACGTGATCAGTGCATGATCTGTCACAAGATTAGTGTATGATCATCCACGTGATCAGTGCACATGCAGTCATGTGATCAGTGCATGATATAGACGTGATCAGTGCATGATCAGTCACGTGATCAGTGCATGATAGCCACGTGATCAGTGCATGATCAGTCACCTGATGGGTGTATGATCATTCACGTGACCTGTACATGGTAGCTACATGATCATTGCATGATCAGCCACGTGATCAGTGCATGATCAGTCACGTGATCAGTGCATGATCAGCCACGTGATCAGTGCATGATAGCCACGTGATCAGTGCATGATCAGTTACGTGATCAGTGCATGATCAGCACGTGATCAGTGCATGATCAGCCACGTGATCAGTGCATGATCAGCCACGTGATCAGTGCATGATCAGTCACGTGATCAGTGCATGGTAGCTACGTGATCAGTGCATGATCAGCCACGTGATCAGTGCATGATAGCCACGTGATCAGTGCATGATAGCCACGTGATCAGTGCATGATCAGTCATGTGATACGTGTGTGATCAGCCACGTGATCAGTGCATGATATCCACGTGATCAGTGCATGATCAGCCACGTGATCAGTGCATGATAGCCACGTGATCAGTGCATGATCAGTCACGTGATACATGTGTGATCAGCCACGTGATCAGTGCATGATGAGCCACGTGATCAGTGCAGGATCAATTACGTGATCAGTGCATGATCAGTCACGTGACCAGTACATGGTTGCTACGTGATCGTTGCATGATCAGCCACGTGAGCAGAGCATGATAGCCACGTGATCAGTGCATGATCAGTCACGTGATCAGTACATGATCAGTCACGTGAACAGTGCATGATCATTTACGTGATCAGTGCATGATCAGTCACGTGACCAGTATATGGTTGCTACGTGATCATTCCATGACGAGCCACGTGAGCAGTGCATGATAGCCACGTGATGTGTGCATGAGTTACGTGAGCAGAGTATGATCAGCCACGTGATCAGTGCATGAGTGCCACGTGATCAGTGCATGATATGTCACGTGACAGGTGTGTGATCAGCCACGTGAACAGTGCATGTTCAGCCACGTGATCAGTGCATGATAGCCACGTGATCAGTGCATGATCAGTTACATGAGCAGTGTATGATCAGCCACGTGATCAGTGCATGGTCAGACATGTGAACAGTGTATGATCAGCCACGTGATCAGTGCATGATATCCAAGTGATCAGTGCATGATCATCACGTGATCAGTGTATGATCAGCCACGTGAACAGTGCATGCTCAGTCACATGATCTGGGCCTGCTGAGCTGCGTGATTACTGTCTGCTCATCTGCTTGACAATTGCCAGCTGAGCTGCACGATTCCTGCCTGTCATCTGCTTGACAATTGCCAGCTGTGCTGTGTAATTCCTGCCTGCTCAGCTGCTTGATTATTGCCAGCTGAGCAGCATGATTCCTCACACCTGAGTTCCATGATTATTGCCTGCTGACTGTTTGATTCGTGCCTACTCAGCTCTTTGTTTATTGCCTCCAGAGGCACATGATCAGTGTATGATAGCAAACATGATCAGCGCATGATCAGTCACATGATCAGCGCCATTAAGTCACGTGATCACTACATGATAGTCATGTGAACAGTCCATGCTCAGTCATGGTATCAGTGCATGATCAGCCACGTGATCAGTGCATGATCTGTCACAAGATTAGTGTATGATCATCCACGTGATCAGTGCAAATGCAGTCATGTAATCAGTGCATGATATAGACGTGAACAGTGCTTGATCAGTCTCGTGATCAGTGCATGATAGCCACGTGATCAGTGCATGATCAGTCACCTGATGGGTGTATGATCATTCACGTGACCTGTACATGGTAGCTACATGATCATTGCATGATCAGCCACGTGAGTAGTGCATGATAGCCACGTGATCACTGCATGATCAGTCACGTGATCAGTGCATGATCAGTCATGTGACCAGTACATGGTAGCTGCGTGATCATGCATGATCAGCCACGTGAGCAGTGCATGATAGCCACGTGATCAGTGCATGATCAGACACGTGATCAGTGCATGATCAGTCACGTGATCAGTGCATGACCAGGCACGTGATCTGTGTATGTCCAGCCAAGTGATCAGTGCATGATAGCCACGTGATCAGTGCATGATCAGTTATGTGATCAGTGTATGATCAGCCACGTGATCAGTGCATGATCAGCCACATGATCAGTGCATGATCAATTACGTGATCAGTGCATGATCAGTCACGTGACCAGTACCTGGTAGCTACGTGATCATTGCCTGATCAGCCACATGATCAGTGCATGATAGCCACGTAATCAGTGCATGATAGCCACGTGATCATTGCATGATCAGTCATGTGATACGTGTGTGATCAGCCACGTGATAAGTGCATGATATGCACGTGATCAGTGCATGACAGCCACGTGATCAGTGCATGAGAGCCACGGGACCAGTGCATGATCAGTCACGTAATACATGTGTGATCAGCCACGTGATCAGTGCATGATGAGCCACGTGATCAGTGCAGGATCAATTACGTGATCAGTGCATGATCAGTCACGTGACCAGTACATGGTTGCTACGTGATCGTTGCATGATCAGCCACGTGAGCAGAGCATGATAGCCACGTGGTCAGTGCATGATCAGTCACGTGATCAGTACCTGATCAGTCACGTGAACAGTGCATGATCATTTACGTGATCTTTGCATGATCAGTCACGTTACCAGTATATGGTTGCTACGTGATCATTCCATGACGAGCCACGTGAGCAGTGCATGATAGCCACGTGATGTGTGCATGAGTTACGTGAGCAGAGTATGATCAGCCACGTGATCAGTGCATGAGTGCCACGTGATCAGTGCATGATATGTCACGTGACAGGTGTGTGATCAGCCACGTGAACAGTGCATGTTCAGCCACGTGATCAGTGCATGATAGCCACGTGATCAGTGCATGATCAGTTACGTGAGCAGTGTATGATCAGCCACGTGATCAGTGCATGGTCAGACACGTGAACAGTGTATGATCAGCCACGTGATCAGTGCATGATATCCAAGTGATCAGTGCATGATCATCACGTGATCAGTGTATGATCAGCCACGTGAACAGTGCATGCTCAGTCACGTGATCTGGGCCTGCTGAGCTGCGTGATTACTGTCTGCTCATCTGCTTGACAATTGCCAGCTGAGCTGCACGATTCCTGCCTGTCATCTGTTTGACAATTGCCAGCTGTGCTGCGTAATTCCTGCCTGCTCAGCTGCTTGATTATTGCCAGCTGAGCAGCATGATTCCTCACACCTGAGTTCCATGATTATTGCCTCCTGACTGTTTGATTCGTGCCTACTCAGCTCTTTGTTTATTGCCTCCAGAGGCACATGATCAGTGTATGATAGCAAACATGATCAGCGCATGATCAGTCACATGATCAGCGCCATTAAGTCACGTGATCACTACATGATAGTCATGTGATCAGTCCATGCTCAGTCATGGTATCAGTGCATGATCAGCCACGTGATCAGTGCATGATCTGTCACAAGATTAGTGTATGATCATCCACGTGATCAGTGCACGGGCAGTCATGTAATCAGTGCATGATATAGACGTGAACAGTGCATGACCAGTCTCGTGATCCGTGCATGATAGCCACGTGATCAGTGCATGATCAGTCACCTGATGGGTGTATGATCATTCACGTGACCTGTACATGGTAGCTACATGATCATTGCATGATCAGCCACGTGAGTAGTTCATGATAGCCACGTGATCACTGCATGATAAGTCACGTGATCAGTGCATGATCAGTCATGTGACCAGTACATGGTAGCTGCGTGACCATGGCATGTTCAGCCACGTGAGCAGTGCATGATAGCCACGTGATCAGTGCATGATCAGACACGAGATCAGTGCATGATCAGTCACGTGATCAGTGCATGACCAGGCACGTGATCAGTGTATGTCCAGCCAAGTGATCAGTGCATGATAGCCACGTGATCAGTGCATGATCAGTCACGTGATCAGTGCAGGATCAGTTATGTGAACAGTGTATGATCAGCCACGTGATCAGTGCATGATCAATTACGTGATCAGTGCATGATCAGTCACGTGATCAGTGCATGATAGCTACGTGATCAGTGCATGATCAGCCACGTGATCAGTGCATGATAGCCACGTGATCAGTGCATGATAGCCACGTGATCAGTGCATGATCAGTCATGTGATCGTGCATGATCAGCCACGTGATCAGTGCATGATATCCACGTGATCAGTGCATGACAGCCACGTGATGAGTGCATGAGAGCCACGGGATCAGTGCATGATCAGTCACGTAATACATGTGTGATCAGCCACGTGATCAGTGCATGATGAGCCACATGATCAGTGCATGATCAATTACGTGATCAGTGCATGATCAGTCACGTGACCAGTACATGGTAGCCACGTGATCATTGCCTGATCAGCCACATGATCAGTGCATGATAGCCACGTGAACAGTGTATGATCAGCCACGTGATCAGTGCATGATCAGCCACGTGAGCAGAGCATGATCAGCCACGTGATCAGTGCATGATCAGTCACGTGACCAGTACATGGTAGCCACGTGATCATTGCCTGATCAGCCACATGATCAGTGCATGATAGCCACGTGATCAGTGCATGATAGCCACGTGATAGGTGCATGATCAGTCATGTGATACGTGTGTGATCAGCCACGTGATCAGTGCATGATATCCACGTGATCAGTGCATGAGAGCCACGGGACCAGTGCATGATCAGTCACGTGATACATGTGTGATCAGCCACGTGATCAGTGCATGATGAGCCACGTGATCAGTGCAGGATCAATTACGTGATCAGTGCATGATCAGTCACGTGACCAGTACATGGTTGCTACGTGATCGTTGCATGATCAGCCACGTGAGCAGAGCATGATAGCCACGTGGTCAGTGCATGATCAGTCACGTGATCAGTACATGATCAGTCACGTGAACAGTGCATGATCATTTACGTGATCTTTGCATGATCAGTCACGTTACCAGTATATGGTTGCTACGTGATCATTCCATGACGAGCCACGTGAGCAGTGCATGATAGCCACGTGTTGTGTGCATGAGTTACGTGAGCAGAGTATGATCAGCCACGTGATCAGTGCATGAGTGCCACGTGATCAGTGCATGATATGTCACGTGACAGGTGTGTGATCAGCCACGTGAACAGTGCATGTTCAGCCACGTGATCAGTGCATGATAGCCACGTGATCAGTGCATGATCAGTTACGTGAGCAGTGTATGATCAGCCACGTGATCAGTGCATGGTCAGACACGTGAACAGTGTATGATCAGCCACGTGATCAGTGCATGATATCCAAGTGATCAGTGCATGATCATCACGTGATCAGTGTATGATCAGCCACGAGAACAGTGCCTGCTCAGTCACGTGATCTGGGCCTGCTGAGCTGCGTGATTACTGTCTGCTCATCTGCTTGACAATTGCCAGCTGAGCTGCACGATTCCTGCCTGTCATCTGCTTGACAATTGCCAGCTGTGCTGTGTAATTCCTGCCTGCTCAGCTGCTTGATTATTGCCAGCTGAGCAGCATGATTCCTCACACCTGAGTTCCATGATTATTGCCTGCTGACTGTTTGATTCGTGCCTACTCAGCTCTTTGTTTATTGCCTCCAGAGGCACATGATCAGCGTATGATAGCAAACATGATCAGCGCATGATCAGTCACATGATCAGCGCCATTAAATCACGTGATCACTACATGTTAGTCATGTGATCAGTCCATGCTCAGTCATGGTATCAGTGCATGATCAGCCACGTGATCAGTGCAGGATCTGTCACAAGATTAGTGTATGATCATCCACGTGATCAGTGCACATGCAGTCATGTAATCAGTGCATGATATAGACGTGAACAGTGCATGATCAGTCTCGTGATCCGTGCATGATAGCCACGTGATCAGTGCATGATCAGTCACCTGATGGGTGTATGATCATTTACGTGACCTGTACATGGTAGCTACATGATCATTGCATGATCAGCCACGTGATCAGTGCATGACCAGGCACGAGATCAGTGTATGTCCAGCCAAGTGATCAGTGCATGATAGCCACGTGATCAGTGCATGATCAGTCACGTGATCAGTGCATGATCAGTTATGTGATCAGTGTATGATCAGCCACGTGATCAGTGCATGATCAGCCACATGATCAGTGCATGATCAATTACGTGATCAGTGCATGATCAGTCACGTGACCAGTACATGGTAGCTACGTGATCATTGCCTGATAAGCCACATGATCAGTGCATGATAGCCACGTGATCAGTGCATGATAGCCACGTGATCAGTGCATGATCAGTCATGTGATACGTGTGTGATCAGCCACGTGATCAGTGCATGATATCCACGTGATCAGTGCATGACAGCCACGTGATCAGTGCATGAGAGCCACGGGACCAGTGCATGATCAGTCACGTGATACATGTGTGATCAGCCACGTGATCAGTGCATGATGAGCCACGTGATCAGTGCAGGATCAATTACGTGATCAGTGCATGATCAGTCACGTGACCAGTACATGGTTGCTACGTGATCGTTGCATGATCAGCCACGTGAGCAGAGCATGATAGCCACGTGGTCAGTGCATGCTCAGTCACGTGATCTGGGCCTGCTGAGCTGCGTGATTACTGTCTGCTCATCTGCTTGACAATTGCCAGCTGAGCTGCACGATTCCTGCCTGTCATCTGCTTGACAATTGCCAGCTGTGCTGCGTAATTCCTGCCTGCTCAGCTGCTTGATTATTGCCAGCTGAGCAGCATGATTCCTCACACCTGTGTTCCATGATTATTGCCTGCTGACTCTTTGATTCGTGCCTACTCAGCTCTTTGTTTATTGCCTCCAGAGGCACATGATCAGTGTATGATAGCAAACATGATCAGCGCATGATCAGTCACATGATCAGCGCCATTAAGTCACGTGATCACTACATGATAGTCATGTGATCAGTCCATGCTCAGTCACGGTATCAGTGCATGAATAGCCACGTGATCAGTGCATGATCTGTCACAAGATTAGTGTATGATCATCCACGTGATCAGTGCACGGGCAGTCATGTGATCAGTGCATGATACAGACGTGAACAGTGCATGATCAGTCTCGTGATCTGTGCATGATAGCCACGTGATCAGTGCATGATCAGTCACCTGATGGGTGTATGATCATTCACGTGACCTGTACATGGTAGCTACATGATCATTGCATGATCAGCCACGTGAGTAGTTCATGATAGCCACGTGATCACTGCATGATCAGTCACGTGATCAGTGCATGATCATTCATGTGACCAGTACATGGTAGCTGCGTGATCATGGCATGATCAGCCACGTGAGCAGTGCATGATAGCCACGTGATCAGTGCATGATCAGACACGAGATCAGTGCATGATCAGTCACGTGATCAGTGCAGGATCAGCCACGTGATCAGTGCATGACCAGGCACGTGATCAGTGTATGTCCAGCCAAGTGATCAGTGCATGATAGCCACGTGATCAGTGCATGATCAGTCACGTGATCAGTGCATGTTCAGTTATGTGATCAGTGTATGATCAGCCACGTGATCAGTGCATGATCAGCCACATGATCAGTACATGATCAATTACGTGCTCAGTGCATGATCAGTCATGTGACCAGTACATGGTAGCTGCGTGACCATGGCATGTTCAGCCACGTGAGCAGTGCATGATAGCCACGTGATCAGTGCATGATCAGTCACGTGATCAGTGCATGATCAGTTATGTGATCAGTGTATGATCAGACACGAGATCAGTGCATGATCAGTCACGTGATCAGTGCATGACCAGGCACGTGATCAGTGTATGTCCAGCCAAGTGATCAGTGCATGATAGCCACGTGATCAGTGCATGATCAGTCACGTGATCAGTGCAGGATCAGTTATGTGATCAGTGTATGATCAGCCACGTGATCAGTGCATGATCAGCCACATGATCAGTGCATGATCAATTACGTGATCAGTGCATGATCAGTCACGTGACCAGTACATGGTAGCTACGTGATCATTGCCTGATCAGCCACATGATCAGTGCATGATAGCCACGTGATCAGTGCATGATAGCCACGTGATCAGTGCATGATCAGTCATGTGATACGTGTGTGATCAGCCACGTGATCAGTGCATGATATCCACGTGATCAGTGCATGAGAGCCACGGGACCAGTGCATGATCAGTCACGTGATACATGTGTGATCAGCCACGTGATCAGTGCATGATGAGCCACGTGATCAGTGCAGGATCAATTACGTGATCAGTGCATGATCAGTCACGTGACCAGTACATGGTTGCTACGTGATCGTTGCATGATCAGCCACGTGAGCAGAGCATGATAGCCACGTGGTCAGTGCATGATCAGTCACGTGATCAGTACATGATCAGTCACGTGAACAGTGCATGATCATTTACGTGATCTTTGCATGATCAGTCACGTTACCAGTATATGGTTGCTACGTGATCATTCCATGACGAGCCACGTGAGCAGTGCATGATAGCCACGTGATGTGTGCATGAGTTACGTGAGCAGAGTATGATCAGCCACGTGATCAGTGCATGAGTGCCACGTGATCAGTGCATGATATGTCACGTGACAGGTGTGTGATCAGCCACGTGAACAGTGCATGTTCAGCCACGTGATCAGTGCATGATAGCCACGTGATCAGTGCATGATCAGTTACGTGAGCAGTGTATGATCAGCCACGTGATCAGTGCATGGTCAGACACGTGAACAGTGTATGATCAGCCACGTGATCAGTGCATGATATCCAAGTGATCAGTGCATGATCATCACGTGATCAGTGTATGATCAGCCACGAGAACAGTGCCTGCTCAGTCACGTGATCTGGGCCTGCTGAGCTGCGTGATTACTGTCTGCTCATCTGCTTGACAATTGCCAGCTGAGCTGCACGATTCCTGCCTGTCATCTGCTTGACAATTGCCAGCTGTGCTGTGTAATTCCTGCCTGCTCAGCTGCTTGATTATTGCCAGCTGAGCAGCATGATTCCTCACACCTGAGTTCCATGATTATTGCCTGCTGACTGTTTGATTCGTGCCTACTCAGCTCTTTGTTTATTGCCTCCAGAGGCACATGATCAGCGTATGATAGCAAACATGATCAGCGCATGATCAGTCACATGATCAGCGCCATTAAATCACGTGATCACTACATGTTAGTCATGTGATCAGTCCATGCTCAGTCATGGTATCAGTGCATGATCAGCCACGTGATCAGTGCAGGATCTGTCACAAGATTAGTGTATGATCATCCACGTGATCAGTGCACATGCAGTCATGTAATCAGTGCATGATATAGACGTGAACAGTGCATGATCAGTCTCGTGATCCGTGCATGATAGCCACGTGATCAGTGCATGATCAGTCACCTGATGGGTGTATGATCATTTACGTGACCTGTACATGGTAGCTACATGATCATTGCATGATCAGCCACGTGATCAGTGCATGACCAGGCACGAGATCAGTGTATGTCCAGCCAAGTGATCAGTGCATGATAGCCACGTGATCAGTGCATGATCAGTCACGTGATCAGTGCATGATCAGTTATGTGATCAGTGTATGATCAGCCACGTGATCAGTGCATGATCAGCCACATGATCAGTGCATGATCAATTACGTGATCAGTGCATGATCAGTCACGTGACCAGTACATGGTAGCTACGTGATCATTGCCTGATCAGCCACATGATCAGTGCATGATAGCCACGTAATCAGTGCATGATAGCCACGTGATCATTGCATGATCAGTCATGTGATACGTGTGTGATCAGCCACGTGATCAGTGCATGATATCCACGTGATCAGTGCATGACAGCCACGTGATCAGTGCATGAGAGCCACGGGATCAGTGCATGATCAGTCACGTGATACATGTGTGATCAGCCACGTGATCAGTGCATGATGAGCCACGTGATCAGTGCAGGATCAATTACGTGATCAGTGCATGATCAGTCACGTGACCAGTACATGGTTGCTACGTGATCGTTGCATGATCAGCCACGTGATCAGTGCATGATGAGCCACGTGGTCAGTGCATGATCAGTCACGTGATCAGTACATGATCAGTCACGTGAACAGTGCATGATCATTTACGTGATCTTTGCATGATCAGTCACGTTACCAGTATATGGTTGCTACGTGATCATTCCATGACGAGCCACGTGAGCAGTGCATGATAGCCACGTGATGTGTGCATGAGTTACGTGAGCAGAGTATGATCAGCCACGTGATCAGTGCATGAGTGCCACGTGATCAGTGCATGATATGTCACGTGACAGGTGTGTGATCAGCCACGTGAACAGTGCATGTTCAGCCACGTGATCAGTGCATGATAGCCACGTGATCAGTGCATGATCAGTTACGTGAGCAGTGCATGATCAGCCACGTGATCAGTGCATGGTCAGACACGTGAACAGTGTATGATCAGCCACGTGATCAGTGCATGATATCCAAGTGATCAGTGCATGATCATCACGTGATCAGTGTATGATCAGCCACGTGAACAGTGCATGCTCAGTCACGTGATCTGGGCCTGCTGAGCTGCGTGATTACTGTCTGCTCATCTGCTTGACAATTGCCAGCTGAGCTGCACGATTCCTGCCTGTCATCTGCTTGACAATTGCCAGCTGTGCTGTGTAATTCCTGCCTGCTCAGCTGCTTGATTATTGCCAGCTGAGCAGCATGATTCCTCACACCTGAGTTCCATGATTATTGCCTGCTGACTGTTTGATTCGTGCCTACTCAGCTCTTTGTTTATTGCCTCCAGAGGCACATGATCAGTGTAAGATAGCAAACATGATCAGCGCATGATCAGTCACATGATCAGCGCCATTAAGTCACGTGATCACTACATGATAGTCATGTGATCAGTCCATGCTCAGTCACGGTATCAGTGCATGATCAGCCACGTGATCAGTGCATGATCTGTCACAAGATTAGTGTATGATCATCCACGTGATCAGTGCACGGGCAGTCATGTAATCAGTGCATGATATAGACGTGAACAGTGCATGATCAGTCTCGTGATCAGTGCATGATAGCCACGTGATCAGTGCATGATCAGTCACCTGATGGGTGTATGATCATTCACGTGACCTGTACATGGTAGCTACATGATCATTGCATGATCAGCCACGTGAGTAGTTCATGATAGCCACGTGATCACTGCATGATCAGTCACGTAATCAGTGCATGATCAGTCATGTGACCAGTACATGGTAGATGCGTGACCATGGCATGTTCAGCCACGTGAGCAGTGCATGATAGCCACGTGATCAGTGCATGATCAGACACGAGATCAGTGCATGATCAGTCACGTGATCAGTGCATGACCAGGCACGTGATCAGTGTATGTCCAGCCAAGTGATCAGTGCATGATAGCCACGTGATCAGTGCATGATCAGTCACGTGATCAGTGCATGATCAGTTATGTGATCAGTGTATGATCAGCCACGTGATCAGTGCATGATCAGCCACATGATCAGTGCATGATCAATTACGTGCTCAGTGCATGATCAGTCACGTGACCAGTACATGGTAGCTACGTGATCATTGCCTGATCAGCCACATGATCAGTGCGTGATAGCCACGTGATCAGTGCATGATAGCCACGTGATCAGTGCATGATCAGTCATGTGATACGTGTGTGATCAGCCACGTGATCAGTGCATGATATCCACGTGATCAGTGCATGACAGCCACGTGATCAGTGCATGAGAGCCACGGGACCAGTGCATGATCAGTCACGTGATACATGTATGATCAGCCACGTGATCAGTGCATGATCAGCCACGTGATCAGTGCATGATCAATTACGTGGTCAGTGCATGATCAGTCACGTGATCAGTACATGATCAGTCACGTGAACAGTGCATGATCATTTACGTGATCTTTGCATGATCAGTCACGTTACCAGTATATGGTTGCTACGTGATCATTCCATGACGAGCCACGTGAGCAGTGCATGATAGCCACGTGATGTGTGCATGAGTTACATGAGCAGAGTATGATCAGCCACGTGATCAGTGCATGAGTGCCACGTGATCAGTGCATGATATGTCACGTGACAGGTGTGTGATCAGCCACGTGAACAGTGCATGTTCAGCCACGTGATCAGTGCATGATAGCCACGTGATCAGTGCATGATCAGTTACGTGAGCAGTGCATGATCAGCCACGTGATCAGTGCATGTTCAGACACGTGAACAGTGTATGATTAGCCACGTGATCAGTGCATGATATCCAAGTGATCAGTGCATGATCATCACGTGATCAGTGTATGATCAGCCACGTGAACAGTGCATGCTCAGTCACGTGATCTGGGCCTGCTGAGCTGCGTGATTACTGTCTGCTCATCTGGTTGAAAATTGCCAGCTGAGCTGCACGATTCCTGCCTGTCATCTGCTGGACAATTGCCAGCTGTGCTGCATAATTCCTGCCTGTTCAGCTGCTTGATTATTGCCAGCTGAGCAGCATGATTCCTCACACCTGAGTTCCATGATTATTGCCTGCTGACTGTTTGATTCGTGCCTACTCAGCTCTTTGTTTATTGCCTCCAGAGGCACATGATCAGTGTATGATAGCAAACATGATCAGCGCATAATCAGTCACATGATCAGTGCCATTAAGTCACGTGATCACTACATGATAGTCATGTGATCAGTCCATTCTCAGTCACAGTATCAGTGCATGATCAGCCACGTGATCAGTACATGATCTGTCACAAGATTAGTGTATGATCATCCACGTGATCAGTGCACGGGCAGTCATGTGATCAGTGCATGATATAGACGTGAACAGTGCATGATCAGTCCTGTGATCCGTGCATGATAGCCACGTGATCAGTGCATGATCAGTCACCTGATGGGTGTATGATCATTCACGTGACCTGTACATGGTAGCTACATGATCATTGCATGATCAGCCACGTGAGTAGTTCATGATAGCCACGTGATCACTGCATGATCAGTCACGTGATCAGTGCATGATCAGTCATGTGACCAGTACATGGTAGCTGCGTGATCATGGCATGATCAGCCAAGTGAGCAGGGCATGATAGCCACGTGATCAGTGCATGATCAGACACGAGATCAGTGCATGATCAGTCACGTGATCAGTGCATGATCAGCCACGTGATCAGTGCATGACCAGGCACGTCATCAGTGTATGTCCAGCCAAGTGATCAGTGCATGATAGCTACGTGATCAGTGCATGATCAGTCACGTGATCAGTGCATGATCAGTTATGTGATCAGTGTATGATCAGCCACGTGATCAGTGCATGATCAGCCACATGATCAGTGCATGATCAATTACGTGCTCAGTGCATGATCAGTTACGTGACCAGTACATGGTAGCTACGTGATCATTGCCTGATAAGCCACGTGATCAGTGCATGATAGCCACGTGATCAGTGCATGATAGCCACGTGATCAGTGCATGATCAGTCATGTGATACGTGTGTGATCAGCCACATGATCAGTGCATGATATCCACGTGATCAGTGCATGACAGCCACGTGATCAGTGCATGAGAGCCACGGGATCAGTGCATGATCAGTCACGTGATACATGTGTGATCAGCCACGTGATCAGTGCATGATGAGCCACGTGATCAGTGCAGGATCAATTCCGTGATCAGTGCATGATCAGTCACGTGACCAGTACATGGTTGCTACGTGATCGTTGCATGATCAGCCACGTGAGCAGAGCATGATAGCCACGTGGTCAGTGCATGATCAGTCACGTGATCAGTACATGATCAGTCACGTGAACAGTGCATGATCATTTACGTGATCTTTGCATGATCAGTCACGTTACCAGTATATGGTTGCTACGTGATCATTCCATGACGAGCCACGTGAGCAGTGCATGATAGCCACGTGATGTGTGCATGAGTTACGTGAGCAGAGTATGATCAGCCACGTGATCAGTGCATGAGTGCCACGTGATCAGTGCATGATATGTCACGTGACAGGTGTGTGATCAGCCACGTGAACAGTGCATGTTCAGCCACGTGATCAGTGCATGATAGCCACGTGATCAGTGCATGATCAGTTACGTGAGCAGTGTATGATCAGCCACGTGATCAGTGCATGGTCAGACACGTGAACAGTGTATGATCAGCCACGTGATCAGTGCATGATATCCAGGTGATCAGTGCATGATCATCACGTGATCAGTGTATGATCAGCCACGTGAACAGTGCATGCTCAGTCACGTGATCTGGGCCTGCTGAGCTGCGTGATTACTGTCTGCTCATCTGCTTGACAATTGCCAGCTGAGCTGCACGATTCCTGCCTGTCATCTGCTTGACAATTGCCAGCTGTGCTGCATAATTCCTGCCTGCTCAGCTGGTTGATTATTGCCAGCTGAGCAGCATGATTCCTCACACCTGAGTTCCATGATTATTGCCTGCTGACTGTTTGATTCGTGCCTACTCAGCTCTTTGTTTATTGCCTCCAGAGGCACATGATCAGTGTATGATAGCAAACATGATCAGCGCATGATCAGTCACATGATCAGCGCCATTAAGTCACGTGATCACTACATGATAGTCATGTGATCAGTCCATGCTCAGTCACGGTATCAGTGCATGATCAGCCACGTGATCAGTGCATGATCTGTCACAAGATTAGTGTATGATCATCCACGTGATCAGTGCATGGGCAGTCATGTGATCAGTGCATGATATAGACGTGATCAGTGCATGATCAGTCTCGTGATCAGTGCATGATAGCCACGTGATCAGTGCATGATCAGTCACCTGATGGGTGTATGATCATTCACGTGACCTGTACATGGTAGCTACATGATCATTGCATGATCAGCCACGTGAGTAGTGCATGATAGCCACGTGATCACTGCATGATCAGTCACGTGATCAGTGCATGATCAGTCATGTGACCAGTACATGGTAGCTGCGTGATCATGCATGATCAGCCACGTGATCAGTGCATGATAGCCACGTGATCAGTGCATGATCAGACACGTGATCAGTGCATGATCAGTCACGTGATCAGTGCATGATCAGCCACGTGATCAGTGCATGATCAGCCACGTGATCAGTGCATGATCAGTCACGTGATCAGTGCATGATCAGTCACGTGATCAGTGCATGATAGCCACGTGATCAGTGCATGATCAGCCACGTGATCAGTGCATGATCAGCCACGTGATCAGTGCATGATCAGTCACGTGATCAGTGCATGGTAGCTACGTGATCAGTGCATGATCAGCCACGTGATCAGTGCATGATAGCCACGTGATCAGTGCATGATAGCCACGTGATCAGTGCATGATCAGTCATGTGATACGTGCATGATCAGCCACGTGATCAGTGCATGATATCCACGTGATCAGTGCATGACAGCCACGTGATCAGTGCATGAGCCACGTGATCAGTGCATGATCAGTCACGTGATACATGTGTGATCAGCCACGTGATCAGTGCATGATGAGCCACGTGATCAGTGCAGGATCAATTACGTGATCAGTGCATGATCAGTCACGTGACCAGTACATGGTTGCTACGTGATCGTTGCATGATCAGCCATGTGAGCAGAGCATGATAGCCACGTGATCAGTGCATGATCAGTCACGTGATCAGTACATGATCAGTCACGTGAACAGTGCATGATCATTTACGTGATCTGTGCATGATCAGTCACGTGACCAGTATATGGTTGCTACGTGATCATTCCATGACGAGCCACGTGAGCAGTGCATGATAGCCACGTGATGTGTGCATGAGTTACGTGAGCAGAGTATGATCAGCCACGTGATCAGTGCATGAGTGCCACGTGATCAGTGCATGATATGTCACGTGACAGGTGTGTGATCAGCCACGTGAACAGTGCATGTTCAGCCACGTGATCAGTGCATGATAGCCACGTGATCAGTGCATGATCAGTTACGTGAGCAGTGTATGATCAGCCACGTGATCAGTGCATGGTCAGACACGTGAACAGTGTATGATCAGCCACGTGATCAGTGCATGATATCCAAGTGATCAGTGCATGATCATCACGTGATCAGTGTATGATCAGCCACGTGAACAGTGCATGCTCAGTCACATGATCTGGGCCTGCTGAGCTGCGTGATTACTGTCTGCTCATCTGCTTGACAATTGCCAGCTGAGCTGCACGATTCCTGCCTGTCATCTGCTTGACAATTGCCAGCTGTGCTGCGTAATTCCTGCCTGCTCAGCTGCTTGATTATTGCCAGCTGAGCAGCATGATTCCTCACACCTGAGTTCCATGATTATTGCCTGCTGACTGTTTGATTCGTGCCTACTCAGCTCTTTGTTTATTGCCTCCAGAGGCACATGATCAGTGTATGATAGCAAACATGATCAGCGCATGATCAGTCACATGATCAGCGCCATTAAGTCACGTGATCACTACATGATAGTCATGTGATCAGTCCATGCTCAGTCACGGTATCAGTGCATGATCAGCCACGTGATCAGTGCATGATCTGTCACAAGATTAGTGTATGATCATCCACGTGATCAGTGCATGCAGTCATGTGATCAGTGCATGATATAGACGTGATCAGTGCTTGATCAGTCTCGTGATCAGTGCATGATAGCCACGTGATCAGTGCATGATCAGTCACCTGATGGGTGTATGATCATTCACGTGACCTGTACATGGTAGCTACATGATCATTGCATGATCAGCCACGTGATCAGTGCATGATCAGGCACGTGATCAGTGCATGATCAGCCACGTGATCAGTGCATGATCAGCCACGTGATCAGTGCATGATCAGTCATGTGATCAGTGCATGATCAGCCACGTGATCAGTGCATGATCAGCCACGTGATCAGTGCATGATCAGCCACGTGATCAGTGCATGATCAGTCACGTGATCAGTGCATGGTAGCTACGTGATCAGTGCATGATCAGCCACGTGATCAGTGCATGATAGCCACGTGATCAGTGCATGATAGCCACGTGATCAGTGCATGATCAGTCATGTGATACGTGTGTGATCAGCCACGTGATCAGTGCATGATATCCACGTGATCAGTGCATGACAGCCACGTGATCAGTGCATGAGAGCCACGTGATCAGTGCATGATCAGTCACGTGATACATGTGTGATCAGCCACGTGATCAGTGCATGATGAGCCACGTGATCAGTGCAGGATCAATTACGTGATCAGTGCATGATCAGTCACGTGACCAGTACATGGTTGCTACGTGATCGTTGCATGATCAGCCACGTGAGCAGAGCATGATAGCCACGTGATCAGTGCATGATCAGTCACGTGATCAGTACATGATCAGTCACGTGAACAGTGCATGATCATTTACGTGATCTGTGCATGATCAGTCACGTGACCAGTATATGGTAGCTACGTGATCATTCCATGACGAGCCACGTGAGCAGTGCATGATAGCCACGTGATGTGTGCATGAGTTACGTGAGCAGAGTATGATCAGCCACGTGATCAGTGCATGAGTGCCACGTGATCAGTGCATGATATGTCACGTGACAGGTGTGTGATCAGCCACGTGAACAGTGCATGTTCAGCCACGTGATCAGTGCATGATAGCCACGTGATCAGTGCATGATCAGTTACGTGAGCAGTGTATGATCAGCCACGTGATCAGTGCATGGTCAGACACGTGAACAGTGTATGATCAGCCACGTGATCAGTGCATGATATCCAAGTGATCAGTGCATGATCATCACGTGATCAGTGTATGATCAGCCACGTGAACAGTGCATGCTCAGTCACGTGATCTGGGCCTGCTGAGCTGCGTGATTACTGTCTGCTCATCTGCTTGACAATTGCCAGCTGAGCTGCACGATTCCTGCCTGTCATCTGCTTGACAATTGCCAGCTGTGCTGCGTAATTCCTGCCTGCTCAGCTGCTTGATTATTGCCAGCTGAGCAGCATGATTCCTCACACCTGAGTTCCATGATTATTGCCTGCTGACTGTTTGATTCGTGCCTACTCAGCTCTTTGTTTATTGCCTCCAGAGGCACATGATCAGTGTATGATAGCAAACATGATCAGCGCATGATCAGTCACATGATCAGCGCCATTAAGTCACGTGATCACTACATGATAGTCATGTGATCAGTCCATGCTCAGTCACGGTATCAGTGCATGATCAGCCACGTGATCAGTGCATGATCTGTCACAAGATTAGTGTATGATCATCCACGTGATCAGTGCATGGGCAGTCATGTGATCAGTGCATGATATAGACGTGATCAGTGCATGATCAGTCTCGTGATCAGTGCATGATAGCCACGTGATCAGTGCATGATCAGTCACCTGATGGGTGTATGATCATTCACGTGACCTGTACATGGTAGCTACATGATCATTGCATGATCAGCCACGTGAGTAGTGCATGATAGCCACGTGATCACTGCATGATCAGTCACGTGATCAGTGCATGATCAGTCATGTGACCAGTACATGGTAGCTGCGTGACCATGGCATGTTCAGCCACGTGAGCAGTGCATGATAGCCACGTGATCAGTGCATGATCAGACACGTGATCAGTGCATGATCAGTCACGTGATCAGTGCATGATCAGGCACGTGATCAGTGTATGTCAGCCACGTGATCAGTGCATGATAGCCACGTGATCAGTGCATGATCAGTCACGTGATCAGTGCATGATCAGTTATGTGATCAGTGCATGATCAGCCACGTGATCAGTGCATGATCAGCCACATGATCAGTGCATGATCAATTACGTGATCAGTGCATGATCAGTCACGTGACCAGTACATGGTAGCTACGTGATCATTGCATGATCAGCCACGTGATCAGTGCATGATAGCCACGTGATCAGTGCATGATAGCCACGTGATCAGTGCATGATCAGTCATGTGATACGTGTGTGATCAGCCACGTGATCAGTGCATGATAGCCACGTGATCAGTGCATGAGAGCCACGTGATCAGTGCATGATCAGTCACGTGATACATGTGTGATCAGCCACGTGATCAGTGCATGATGAGCCACGTGATCAGTGCAGGATCAATTACGTGATCAGTGCATGATCAGTCACGTGACCAGTACATGGTTGCTACGTGATCGTTGCATGATCAGCCACGTGAGCAGAGCATGATAGCCACGTGATCAGTGCATGATCAGTCACGTGATCAGTACATGATCAGTCACGTGAACAGTGCATGATCATTTACGTGATCTGTGCATGATCAGTCACGTGACCAGTATATGGTTGCTACGTGATCATTCCATGACGAGCCACGTGAGCAGTGCATGATAGCCACGTGATGTGTGCATGAGTTACGTGAGCAGAGTATGATCAGCCACGTGATCAGTGCATGAGTGCCACGTGATCAGTGCATGATATGTCACGTGACAGGTGTGTGATCAGCCACGTGAACAGTGCATGTTCAGCCACGTGATCAGTGCATGATAGCCACGTGATCAGTGCATGATCAGTTACGTGAGCAGTGTATGATCAGCCACGTGATCAGTGCATGGTCAGACACGTGAACAGTGTATGATCAGCCACGTGATCAGTGCATGATATCCAAGTGATCAGTGCATGATCATCACGTGATCAGTGTATGATCAGCCACGTGAACAGTGCCTGCTCAGTCACGTGATCTGGGCCTGCTGAGCTGCGTGATTACTGTCTGCTCATCTGCTTGACAATTGCCAGCTGAGCTGCACGATTCCTGCCTGTCATCTGCTTGACAATTGCCAGCTGTGCTGCGTAATTCCTGCCTGCTCAGCTGCTTGATTATTGCCAGCTGAGCAGCATGATTCCTCACACCTGAGTTCCATGATTATTGCCTGCTGACTGTTTGATTCGTGCCTACTCAGCTCTTTGTTTATTGCCTCCAGAGGCACATGATCAGTGTATGATAGCAAACATGATCAGCGCATGATCAGTCACATGATCAGCGCCATTAAGTCACGTGATCACTACATGATAGTCATGTGATCAGTCCATGCTCAGTCACGGTATCAGTGCATGATCAGCCACGTGATCAGTGCATGATCTGTCACATGATTAGTGTATGATCATCCACGTGATCAGTGCACATGCAGTCATGTGATCAGTGCATGATATAGACGTGATCAGTGCTTGATCAGTCTCGTGATCAGTGCATGATAGCCACGTGATCAGTGCATGATCAGTCACCTGATGGGTGTATGATCATTTACGTGACCTGTACATGGTAGCTACATGATCATTGCATGATCAGCCACGTGATCAGTGCATGATCAGGCACGTGATCAGTGCATGATCAGCCACGTGATCAGTGCATGATAGCCACGTGATCAGTGCATGATCAGTCACGTGATCAGTGCATGATCAGTTACGTGATCAGTGCATGATCAGCCACGTGATCAGTGCATGATCAGCCACGTGATCAGTGCATGATCAATTACGTGATCAGTGCATGATCAGTCACGTGATCAGTACATGGTAGCTACGTGATCATTGCATGATCAGCCACGTGATCAGTGCATGATAGCCACGTGATCAGTGCATGATAGCCACGTGATCAGTGCATGATCAGTCATGTGATACGTGTGTGATCAGCCACGTGATCAGTGCATGATATCCACGTGATCAGTGCATGACAGCCACGTGATCAGTGCATGAGAGCCACGTGATCAGTGCATGATCAGTCACGTGATACATGTGTGATCAGCCACGTGATCAGTGCATGATGAGCCACGTGATCAGTGCAGGATCAATTACGTGATCAGTGCATGATCAGTCACGTGACCAGTACATGGTTGCTACGTGATCGTTGCATGATCAGCCACGTGAGCAGAGCATGATAGCCACGTGATCAGTGCATGATCAGTCACGTGATCAGTACATGATCAGTCACGTGAACAGTGCATGATCATTTACGTGATCTGTGCATGATCAGTCACGTGACCAGTATATGGTAGCTACGTGATCATTCCATGACGAGCCACGTGAGCAGTGCATGATAGCCACGTGATGTGTGCATGAGTTACGTGAGCAGAGTATGATCAGCCACGTGATCAGTGCATGAGTGCCACGTGATCAGTGCATGATATGTCACGTGACAGGTGTGTGATCAGCCACGTGAACAGTGCATGTTCAGCCACGTGATCAGTGCATGATAGCCACGTGATCAGTGCATGATCAGTTACGTGAGCAGTGTATGATCAGCCACGTGATCAGTGCATGGTCAGACACGTGAACAGTGTATGATCAGCCACGTGATCAGTGCATGATATCCAAGTGATCAGTGCATGATCATCACGTGATCAGTGTATGATCAGCCACGTGAACAGTGCATGCTCAGTCACGTGATCTGGGCCTGCTGAGCTGCGTGATTACTGTCTGCTCATCTGCTTGACAATTGCCAGCTGAGCTGCACGATTCCTGCCTGTCATCTGCTTGACAATTGCCAGCTGTGCTGCGTAATTCCTGCCTGCTCAGCTGCTTGATTATTGCCAGCTGAGCAGCATGATTCCTCACACCTGAGTTCCATGATTATTGCCTGCTGACTGTTTGATTCGTGCCTACTCAGCTCTTTGTTTATTGCCTCCAGAGGCACATGATCAGTGTAAGATAGCAAACATGATCAGCGCATGATCAGTCACATGATCAGCGCCATTAAGTCACGTGATCACTACATGATAGTCATGTGATCAGTCCATGCTCAGTCACGGTATCAGTGCATGATCAGCCACGTGATCAGTGCATGATCTGTCACATGATTAGTGTATGATCATCCACGTGATCAGTGCATGGGCAGTCATGTGATCAGTGCATGATATAGACGTGATCAGTGCATGATCAGTCTCGTGATCAGTGCATGATAGCCACGTGATCAGTGCATGATCAGTCACCTGATGGGTGTATGATCATTCACGTGACCTGTACATGGTAGCTACATGATCATTGCATGATCAGCCACGTGAGTAGTGCATGATAGCCACGTGATCACTGCATGATCAGTCACGTGATCAGTGCATGATCAGTCATGTGACCAGTACATGGTAGCTGCGTGATCATGGCATGATCAGCCACGTGATCAGTGCATGATAGCCACGTGATCAGTGCATGATCAGACACGTGATCAGTGCATGATCAGTCACGTGATCAGTGCATGATCAGGCACGTGATCAGTGCATGTCAGCCAAGTGATCAGTGCATGATAGCCACGTGATCAGTGCATGATCAGTCACGTGATCAGTGCATGATCAGTTATGTGATCAGTGTATGATCAGCCACGTGATCAGTGCATGATCAGCCACGTGATCAGTGCATGATCAATTACGTGATCAGTGCATGATCAGTCACGTGACCAGTACATGGTAGCTACGTGATCATTGCATGATCAGCCACGTGATCAGTGCATGATAGCCACGTGATCAGTGCATGATAGCCACGTGATCAGTGCATGATCAGTCATGTGATAGTGTGTGATCAGCCACGTGATCAGTGCATGATAGCCACGTGATCAGTGCATGACAGCCACGTGATCAGTGCATGATCAGCCACGTGATCAGTGCATGATCAGTCACGTGATCATGTGTGATCAGCCACGTGATCAGTGCATGATCAGCCACGTGATCAGTGCATGATCAGCCACGTGATCAGTGCATGATCAGTCACGTGATCAGTACATGATCAGTCACGTGAACAGTGCATGATCATTTACGTGATCAGTGCATGATCAGTCACGTGACCAGTATATGGTTGCTACGTGATCATTCCATGACGAGCCACGTGAGCAGTGCATGATAGCCACGTGATGTGTGCATGAGTTACGTGAGCAGAGTATGATCAGCCACGTGATCAGTGCATGAGTGCCACGTGATCAGTGCATGATATGTCACGTGACAGGTGTGTGATCAGCCACGTGAACAGTGCATGTTCAGCCACGTGATCAGTGCATGATAGCCACGTGATCAGTGCATGATCAGTTACGTGAGCAGTGTATGATCAGCCACGTGATCAGTGCATGGTCAGACACGTGAACAGTGTATGATCAGCCACGTGATCAGTGCATGATATCCAAGTGATCAGTGCATGATCATCACGTGATCAGTGTATGATCAGCCACGTGAACAGTGCATGCTCAGTCACGTGATCTGGGCCTGCTGAGCTGCGTGATTACTGTCTGCTCATCTGCTTGACAATTGCCAGCTGAGCTGCACGATTCCTGCCTGTCATCTGCTGGACAATTGCCAGCTGTGCTGCGTAATTCCTGCCTGTTCAGCTGCTTGATTATTGCCAGCTGAGCAGCATGATTCCTCACACCTGAGTTCCATGATTATTGCCTGCTGACTGTTTGATTCGTGCCTACTCAGCTCTTTGTTTATTGCCTCCAGAGGCACATGATCAGTGTATGATAGCAAACATGATCAGCGCATGATCAGTCACATGATCAGTGCCATTAAGTCACGTGATCACTACATGATAGTCATGTGATCAGTCCATTCTCAGTCACAGTATCAGTGCATGATCAGCCACGTGATCAGTGCATGATCTGTCACATGATTAGTGTATGATCATCCACGTGATCAGTGCATGGGCAGTCATGTGATCAGTGCATGATATAGACGTGATCAGTGCATGATCAGTCTGTGATCAGTGCATGATAGCCACGTGATCAGTGCATGATCAGTCACCTGATGGGTGTATGATCATTCACGTGACCTGTACATGGTAGCTACATGATCATTGCATGATCAGCCACGTGAGTAGTGCATGATAGCCACGTGATCACTGCATGATCAGTCACGTGATCAGTGCATGATCAGTCATGTGACCAGTACATGGTAGCTGCGTGATCATGGCATGATCAGCCACGTGAGCAGTGCATGATAGCCACGTGATCAGTGCATGATCAGACACGAGATCAGTGCATGATCAGTCACGTGATCAGTGCATGATCAGCCACGTGATCAGTGCATGATCAGGCACGTGATCAGTGTATGTCAGCCACGTGATCAGTGCATGATAGCCACGTGATCAGTGCATGATCAGTCACGTGATCAGTGCATGATCAGTTACGTGATCAGTGCATGATCAGCCACGTGATCAGTGCATGATCAGCCACGTGATCAGTGCATGATCAATTACGTGATCAGTGCATGATCAGTCACGTGACCAGTACATGGTAGCTACGTGATCATTGCATGATCAGCCACGTGATCAGTGCATGATAGCCACGTGATCAGTGCATGATAGCCACGTGATCAGTGCATGATCAGTCATGTGATACGCAGTGTGATCAGCCACGTGATCAGTGCATGATATCCACGTGATCAGTGCATGACAGCCACGTGATCAGTGCATGAGAGCCACGTGATCAGTGCATGATCAGTCACGTGATACATGTGTGATCAGCCACGTGATCAGTGCATGATGAGCCACGTGATCAGTGCAGGATCAATTACGTGATCAGTGCATGATCAGTCACGTGACCAGTACATGGTTGCTACGTGATCGTTGCATGATCAGCCACGTGAGCAGAGCATGATAGCCACGTGATCAGTGCATGATCAGTCACGTGATCAGTACATGATCAGTCACGTGAACAGTGCATGATCATTTACGTGATCTGTGCATGATCAGTCACGTGACCAGTATATGGTTGCTACGTGATCATTCCATGACGAGCCACGTGAGCAGTGCATGATAGCCACGTGATGTGTGCATGAGTTACGTGAGCAGAGTATGATCAGCCACGTGATCAGTGCATGAGTGCCACGTGATCAGTGCATGATATGTCACGTGACAGGTGTGTGATCAGCCACGTGAACAGTGCATGTTCAGCCACGTGATCAGTGCATGATAGCCACGTGATCAGTGCATGATCAGTTACGTGAGCAGTGTATGATCAGCCACGTGATCAGTGCATGGTCAGACACGTGAACAGTGTATGATCAGCCACGTGATCAGTGCATGATATCCAGGTGATCAGTGCATGATCATCACGTGATCAGTGTATGATCAGCCACGTGAACAGTGCATGCTCAGTCACGTGATCTGGGCCTGCTGAGCTGCGTGATTACTGTCTGCTCATCTGCTTGACAATTGCCAGCTGAGCTGCACGATTCCTGCCTGTCATCTGCTTGACAATTGCCAGCTGTGCTGCGTAATTCCTGCCTGCTCAGCTGGTTGATTATTGCCAGCTGAGCAGCATGATTCCTCACACCTGAGTTCCATGATTATTGCCTGCTGACTGTTTGATTCGTGCCTACTCAGCTCTTTGTTTATTGCCTCCAGAGGCACATGATCAGTGTATGATAGCAAACATGATCAGCGCATGATCAGTCACATGATCAGCGCCATTAAGTCACGTGATCACTACATGATAGTCATGTGATCAGTCCATGCTCAGTCACGGTATCAGTGCATGATCAGCCACGTGATCAGTGCATGATCTGTCACATGATTAGTGTATGATCATCCACGTGATCAGTGCATGGGCAGTCATGTGATCAGTGCATGATATAGACGTGATCAGTGCATGATCAGTCTCGTGATCAGTGCATGATAGCCACGTGATCAGTGCATGATCAGTCACCTGATGGGTGTATGATCATTCACGTGACCTGTACATGGTAGCTACATGATCATTGCATGATCAGCCACGTGAGTAGTGCATGATAGCCACGTGATCACTGCATGATCAGTCACGTGATCAGTGCATGATCAGTCATGTGACCAGTACATGGTAGCTGCGTGATCATGGCATGATCAGCCACGTGAGCAGTGCATGATAGCCACGTGATCAGTGCATGATCAGACACGTGATCAGTGCATGATCAGTCACGTGATCAGTGCATGATCAGCCACGTGATCAGTGCATGATCAGGCACGTGATCAGTGTATGATCAGCCACGTGATCAGTGCATGATAGCCACGTGATCAGTGCATGATCAGTCACGTGATCAGTGCATGATCAGTTACGTGATCAGTGCATGATCAGCCACGTGATCAGTGCATGATCAGCCACGTGATCAGTGCATGATCAATTACGTGATCAGTGCATGATCAGTCACGTGACCAGTACATGGTAGCTACGTGATCATGCATGATCAGCCACGTGATCAGTGCATGATAGCCACGTGATCAGTGCATGATCAGTCACGTGATCAGTGCATGATCAGTCACGTGATCAGTGCATGATCAGCCACGTGATCAGTGCATGATCAGTCACGTGATCAGTGCATGATAGCCACGTGATCAGTGCATGATCAGCCACGTGATCAGTGCATGATAGCCACGTGATCAGTGCATGAGTTACGTGATCAGTGTATGATCAGCCACGTGATCAGTGCATGAGTGCCACGTGATCAGTGCATGATCAGTCACGTGATCAGTGTGATCAGCCACGTGAACAGTGCATGATCAGCCACGTGATCAGTGCATGATAGCCACGTGATCAGTGCATGATCAGTCACGTGATCAGTGCATGATCAGCCACGTGATCAGTGCATGATCAGACACGTGATCAGTGTATGATCAGCCACGTGATCAGTGCTTGATTATTGCCAGCTGAGCAGCATGATTCCTCACACCTGAGTTCCATGATTATTGCCTGCTGACTGTTTGATTCGTGCCTACTCAGCTCTTTGTTTATTGCCTCCAGAGGCACATGATCAGTGTATGATAGCAAACATGATCAGCGCATGATCAGTCACATGATCAGCGCCATTAAGTCACGTGATCACTACATGATAGTCATGTGATCAGTCCATGCTCAGTCACGGTATCAGTGCATGATCAGCCACGTGATCAGTGCATGATCTGTCACAAGATCAGTGTATGATCATCCACGTGATCAGTGCATGGGCAGTCATGTGATCAGTGCATGATATAGACGTGATCAGTGCATGATCAGTCACGTGATCAGTGCATGATAGCCACGTGATCAGTGCATGATCAGTCACCTGATGGGTGTATGATCATTCACGTGACCTGTACATGGTAGCTACATGATCATTGCATGATCAGCCACGTGAGTAGTGCATGATAGCCACGTGATCAGTGCATGATCAGTCACGTGATCAGTGCATGATCAGTCATGTGACCAGTACATGGTAGCTGCGTGATCATGCATGATCAGCCACGTGATCAGTGCATGATAGCCACGTGATCAGTGCATGATCAGTCACGTGATCAGTGCATGATCAGTCACGTGATCAGTGCATGATCAGCCACGTGATCAGTGCATGATCAGTCACGTGATCAGTGCATGATCAGTCACGTGATCAGTGCATGATCAGTCACGTGATCAGTGCATGATCAGCCACGTGATCAGTGCATGATAGCCACGTGATCAGTGCATGATCAGTCACGTGATCAGTGCATGATCAGTCACGTGACCAGTACATGGTAGCTACGTGATCATTGCATGATCAGCCACGTGATAGTGCATGATAGCCACGTGATCAGTGCATGATCAGTCACGTGATCAGTGCATGATCAGTCATGTGACCAGTACATGGTAGCTGCGTGATCATGCATGATCAGCCACGTGATCAGTGCATGATAGCCACGTGATCAGTGCATGATCAGACACGTGATCAGTGCATGATCAGTCACGTGATCAGTGCATGATCAGCCACGTGATCAGTGCATGATCAGGCACGTGATCAGTGTATGTCAGCCACGTGATCAGTGCATGATAGCCACGTGATCAGTGCATGATCAGTCACGTGATCAGTGCATGATCAGTTACGTGATCAGTGCATGATCAGCCACGTGATCAGTGCATGATCAGCCACGTGATCAGTGCATGATCAATTACGTGATCAGTGCATGATCAGTCACGTGACCAGTACATGGTAGCTACGTGATCATTGCATGATCAGCCACGTGATCAGTGCATGATAGCCACGTGATCAGTGCATGATAGCCACGTGATCAGTGCATGATCAGTCATGTGATACGTGTGTGATCAGCCACGTGATCAGTGCATGATATCCACGTGATCAGTGCATGACAGCCACGTGATCAGTGCATGAGAGCCACGTGATCAGTGCATGATCAGTCACGTGATACATGTGTGATCAGCCACGTGATCAGTGCATGATGAGCCACGTGATCAGTGCATGATCAATTACGTGATCAGTGCATGATCAGTCACGTGACCAGTACATGGTTGCTACGTGATCGTTGCATGATCAGCCACGTGAGCAGTGCATGATAGCCACGTGATCAGTGCATGATCAGTCACGTGATCAGTACATGATCAGTCACGTGAACAGTGCATGATCATTTACGTGATCAGTGCATGATCAGTCACGTGACCAGTATATGGTTGCTACGTGATCATTCCATGACGAGCCACGTGAGCAGTGCATGATAGCCACGTGATGTGTGCATGAGTTACGTGAGCAGAGTATGATCAGCCACGTGATCAGTGCATGAGTGCCACGTGATCAGTGCATGATATGTCACGTGACAGGTGTGTGATCAGCCACGTGAACAGTGCATGTTCAGCCACGTGATCAGTGCATGATAGCCACGTGATCAGTGCATGATCAGTTACGTGAGCAGTGTATGATCAGCCACGTGATCAGTGCATGGTCAGACACGTGAACAGTGTATGATCAGCCACGTGATCAGTGCATGATATCCAAGTGATCAGTGCATGATCATCACGTGATCAGTGTATGATCAGCCACGTGAACAGTGCATGCTCAGTCACGTGATCTGGGCCTGCTGAGCTGCGTGATTACTGTCTGCTCATCTGCTTGACAATTGCCAGCTGAGCTGCACGATTCCTGCCTGTCATCTGCTTGACAATTGCCAGCTGTGCTGCGTAATTCCTGCCTGCTCAGCTGGTTGATTATTGCCAGCTGAGCAGCATGATTCCTCACACCTGAGTTCCATGATTATTGCCTGCTGACTGTTTGATTCGTGCCTACTCAGCTCTTTGTTTATTGCCTCCAGAGGCACATGATCAGTGTATGATAGCAAACATGATCAGCGCATGATCAGTCACATGATCAGCGCCATTAAGTCACGTGATCACTACATGATAGTCATGTGATCAGTCCATGCTCAGTCACGGTATCAGTGCATGATCAGCCACGTGATCAGTGCATGATCTGTCACATGATTAGTGTATGATCATCCACGTGATCAGTGCATGGGCAGTCATGTGATCAGTGCATGATATAGACGTGATCAGTGCATGATCAGTCTCGTGATCAGTGCATGATAGCCACGTGATCAGTGCATGATCAGTCACCTGATGGGTGTATGATCATTCACGTGACCTGTACATGGTAGCTACATGATCATTGCATGATCAGCCACGTGAGTAGTGCATGATAGCCACGTGATCACTGCATGATCAGTCACGTGATCAGTGCATGATCAGTCATGTGACCAGTACATGGTAGCTGCGTGATCATGCATGATCAGCCACGTGAGCAGTGCATGATAGCCACGTGATCAGTGCATGATCAGACACGTGATCAGTGCATGATCAGTCACGTGATCAGTGCATGATCAGCCACGTGATCAGTGCATGATCAGGCACGTGATCAGTGTATGATCAGCCACGTGATCAGTGCATGATAGCCACGTGATCAGTGCATGATCAGTCACGTGATCAGTGCATGATCAGTTACGTGATCAGTGCATGATCAGCCACGTGATCAGTGCATGATCAGCCACATGATCAGTGCATGATCAATCACGTGATCAGTGCATGATCAGTCACGTGATCAGTGCATGGTAGCTGCGTGATCATGCATGATCAGCCACGTGATCAGTGCATGATAGCCACGCGATCAGTGCATGATCAGTCACGTGATCAGTGCATGATCAGTTACGTGATCAGTGCATGATCAGCCACGTGATCAGTGCATGATCAGCCACGTGATCAGTGCATGATCAGCCACGTGATCAGTGCATGATCAGTCACGTGACCAGTACATGGTAGCACGTGATCATTGCCTGATCAGCCACGTGATCAGTGCATGATAGCCACGTGATCAGTGCATGATAGCCACGTGATCAGTGCATGATCAGTCACGTGATACGTGTGTGATCAGCCACGTGATCAGTGCATGATATCCACGTGATCAGTGCATGACAGCCACGTGATCAGTGCATGAGAGCCACGTGATCAGTGCATGATCAGTCACGTGATACATGTGTGATCAGCCACGTGATCAGTGCATGATGAGCCACGTGATCAGTGCAGGATCAATTACGTGATCAGTGCATGATCAGTCACGTGACCAGTACATGGTTGCTACGTGATCGCTGCATGATCAGCCACGTGAGCAGAGCATGATAGCCACGTGATCAGTGCATGATCAGTCACGTGATCAGTACATGATCAGTCACGCGAACAGTGCATGATCATTTACGTGATCTGTGCATGATCAGTCACGTGACCAGTATATGGTTGCTACGTGATCATTCCATGACGAGCCACGCGAGCAGTGCATGATAGCCACGTGATGTGTGCATGAGTTACGCGAGCAGAGTATGATCAGCCACGTGATCAGTGCATGAGTGCCACGTGATCAGTGCATGATATGTCACGCGACAGGTGTGTGATCAGCCACGTGAACAGTGCATGTTCAGCCACGTGATCAGTGCATGATAGCCACGTGATCAGTGCATGATCAGTTACGTGAGCAGTGCATGATCAGCCACGTGATCAGTGCATGGTCAGACACGTGAACAGTGTATGATCAGCCACGTGATCAGTGCATGATATCCAAGTGATCAGTGCATGATCATCACGCGATCAGTGTATGATCAGCCACGTGAACAGTGCATGCTCAGTCACGTGATCTGGGCCTGCTGAGCTGCGTGATTACTGTCTGCTCATCTGCTTGACAATTGCCAGCTGAGCTGCACGATTCCTGCCTGTCATCTGCTTGACAATTGCCAGCTGTGCTGCGTAATTCCTGCCTGCTCAGCTGCTTGATTATTGCCAGCTGAGCAGCATGATTCCTCACACCTGAGTTCCATGATTATTGCCTGCTGACTGTTTGATTCGTGCCTACTCAGCTCTTTGTTTATTGCCTCCAGAGGCACATGATCAGTGTATGATAGCAAACATGATCAGCGCATGATCAGTCACATGATCAGTGCCATTAAGTCACGTGATCACTACATGATAGTCATGTGATCAGTCCATGCTCAGTCACGGTATCAGTGCATGATCAGCCACGTGATCAGTGCATGATCTGTCACAAGATTAGTGTATGATCATCCACGTGATCAGTGCATGGGCAGTCATGTGATCAGTGCATGATATAGACGTGAACAGTGCTAGATCAGTCTCGTGATCAGTGCATGATAGCCACGTGATCAGTGCATGATCAGTCACGTGATGGGTGTATGATCATTCACGTGATCAGTACATGGTAGCCACGTGATCAGTGCATGATCAGCCACGTGAGTAGTGCATGATAGCCACGTGATCAGTGCATGATCAGTCACGTGATCAGTGCATGATCAGTCACGTGACCAGTACTTGGTAGCTGCGTGATCATGGCATGATCAGCCACGTGAGCAGTGCATGATAGCCACGTGATCAGTGCATGATCAGACACGTGATCAGTGCATGATCAGTCACGTGATCAGTGCATGATCAGCCACGTGATCAGTGCATGATCAGGCACGTGATCAGTGTATGTCAGCCACGTGATCAGTGCATGATAGCCACGTGATCAGTGCATGATCAGTCACGTGATCAGTGCATGATCAGTTATGTGATCAGTGCATGATCAGCCACGTGATCAGTGCATGATCAGCCACATGATCAGTGCATGATCAGTTACGTGATCAGTGCATGATCAGTCACGTGACCAGTACATGGTAGCTACGTGATCATTGCATGATCAGCCACGTGATCAGTGCATGATAGCCACGTGATCAGTGCATGATAGTCACGTGATCAGTGCATGATCAGTCATGTGATACGTGTGTGATCAGCCACGTGATCAGTGCATGATATCCACGTGATCAGTGCATGACAGCCACGTGATCAGTGCATGAGAGCCACGTGATCAGTGCATGATCAGTCACGTGATACATGTGTGATCAGCCACGTGATCAGTGCATGATGAGCCACGTGATCAGTGCAGGATCAATTACGTGATCAGTGCATGATCAGTCACGTGACCAGTACATGGTTGCACGTGATCGTTGCATGATCAGCCACGTGAGCAGAGCATGATAGCCACGTGATCAGTGCATGATCAGTCACGTGATCAGTACATGATCAGTCACGTGAACAGTGCATGATCATTTACGTGATCTTGCATGATCAGTCACGTGACCAGTATATGGTTGCTACGTGATCATTCCATGACGAGCCACGTGAGCAGTGCATGATAGCCACGTGATGTGTGCATGAGTTACGTGAGCAGAGTAAGATCAGCCACGTGATCAGTGCATGAGTGCCACGTGATCAGTGCATGATATGTCACGTGACAGTGTGATCAGCCACGTGAACAGTGCATGTTCAGCCACGTGATCAGTGCATGATAGCCACGTGATCAGTGCATGATCAGTTACGTGAGCAGTGTATGATCAGCCACGTGATCAGTGCATGGTCAGACACGTGAACAGTGTATGATCAGCCACGCGATCAGTGCATGATATCCAAGTGATCAGTGCATGATCATCACGTGATCAGTGTATGATCAGCCACGTGAACAGTGCATGCTCAGTCACGTGATCTGGGCCTGCTGAGCTGCGTGATTACTGTCTGCTCATCTGCTTGACAATTGCCAGCTGAGCTGCACGATTCCTGCCTGTCATCTGCTTGACAATTGCCAGCTGTGCTGCGTAATTCCTGCCTGCTCAGCTGCTTGATTATTGCCAGCTGAGCAGCATGATTCCTCACACCTGAGTTCCATGATTATTGCCTGCTGACTGTTTGATTCGTGCCTACTCAGCTCTTTGTTTATTGCCTCCAGAGGCACATGATCAGTGTATGATAGCAAACATGATCAGCGCATGATCAGTCACATGATCAGCGCCATTAAGTCACGTGATCACTGCATGATAGTCATGTGATCAGTCCATGCTCAGTCACGGTATCAGTGCATGATCAGCCACGTGATCAGTGCATGATATGTCACATGATTAGTGTATGATCATCCACGTGATCAGTGCATGGGCAGTCATGTGATCAGTGCATGATATAGACGTGATCAGTGCATGATCAGTCTCGTGATCAGTGCATGATAGCCACGTGATCAGTGCATGATCAGTCACGTGATGGGTGTATGATCATTCACGTGACCTGTGCATGGTAGCTACATGATCAGTGCATGATCAGCCACGCGAGTAGTGCATGATAGCCACGTGATCACTGCATGATCAGTCACGTGATCAGTGCATGATCAGTCATGTGATCAGTGCATGGTAGCTGCGTGATCATGGCATGATCAGCCACGTGAGCAGTGCATGATAGCCACGTGATCAGTGCATGATCACACGTGATCAGTGCATGATCAGTCACGTGATCAGTGCATGATCAGCCACGTGATCAGCATGATCAGTCACGTGATCAGTGTATGTCAGCCACGTGATCAGTGCATGATAGCCACGTGATCAGTGCATGATCAGTCACGTGATCAGTGCATGATCAGTCACGTGATCAGTGCATGATCAGCCACGTGATCAGTGCATGATCAGCCACGTGATCAGTGCATGATCAATTACGCGATCAGTGCATGATCAGCCACGTGACCAGTACATGGTAGCTACGTGATCATGCATGATCAGCCACGTGATCAGTGCATGATAGCCACGCGATCAGTGCATGATCAGCCACGTGATCAGTGCATGATCAGTCACGTGATCAGTGCATGATCAGCCACGTGATCAGTGCATGATCAGCCACGTGATCAGTGCATGATCAATTACGTGATCAGTGCATGATCAGTCACGTGACAGTGCATGGTAGCTACGTGATCGTTGCATGATCAGCCACGCGATCAGTGCATGATAGCCACGTGATCAGTGCATGATAGCCACGTGATCATGAGTCAGTGATATGATCAGCCACGTGATCAGTGCATGATCACGTGATCAGCATGATCACGTGATCAGTGCATGATCAGCCACGTGATCAGTGCATGATCAGCCACGTGATCAGTGCATGATCAGCCACGTGATCAGTGCATGATCAGCCACGTGATCAGTGCATGATCAGTCAGCCATGATCAGTGCAGCCACGTGATCATGCATGCATCAGCCACGTGATCAGTGCATGATCAGCCACGTGATCAGTGCATGATCAGTCAGATCACGTGATCAGTGCATGATCAGCCACGTGATCAGTGCATGATCAGCCACGTGATCAGTGATGATCACACGTGAATCAGTGCATGCTCAGTCACGTGATCTGGGCCTGCTGAGCTGCGTGATTACTGTCTGCTCATCTGCTTGACAATTGCCAGCTGAGCTGCACGATTCCTGCCTGTCATCTGCTTGACAATTGCCAGCTGTGCTGCGTAATTCCTGCCTGCTCAGCTGCTTGATTATTGCCAGCTGAGCAGCATGATTCCTCACACCTGAGTTCCATGATTATTGCCTGCTGACTGTTTGATTCGTGCCTACTCAGCTCTTTGTTTATTGCCTCCAGAGGCACATGATCAGTGTATGATAGCAAACATGATCAGCGCATGATCAGTCACATGATCAGCGCCATTAAGTCACGTGATCACTACATGATAGTCATGTGATCAGTCCATGCTCAGTCACGGTATCAGTGCATGATCAGCCACGTGATCAGTGCATGATCTGTCACATGATTAGTGTATGATCATCCACGTGATCAGTGCATGGGCAGTCATGTGATCAGTGCATGATATAGACGTGATCAGTGCATGATCAGTCTCGTGATCAGTGCATGATAGCCACGTGATCAGTGCATGATCAGTCACCTGATGGGTGTATGATCATTCACGTGACCTGTACATGGTAGCTACATGATCATTGCATGATCAGCCACGTGAGTAGTGCATGATAGCCACGTGATCACTGCATGATCAGTCACGTGATCAGTGCATGATCAGTCATGTGACCAGTACATGGTAGCTGCGTGATCATGGCATGATCAGCCACGTGAGCAGTGCATGATAGCCACGTGATCAGTGCATGATCAGACACGTGATCAGTGCATGATCAGTCACGTGATCAGTGCATGATCAGCCACGCGATCAGTGCATGATCAGTCACGTGATCAGTGCATGATCAGCCACGTGATCAGTGCATGATCAGCCACGTGATCAGTGCATGATCAGCCACGTGATCAGTGCATGATAGCCACGTGATCAGTGCATGATCAGCCACGTGATCAGTGCATGATCAGCCACGTGATCAGTGCATGATCAATTACGTGATCAGTGCATGATCAGTCACGTGACCAGTACATGGTAGCTACGTGATCATTGCATGATCAGCCACGTGATCAGTGCATGATAGCCACGTGATCAGTGCATGATAGCCACGTGATCAGTGCATGATCAGTCATGTGATACGTGTGTGATCAGCCACGTGATCAGTGCATGATATCCACGTGATCAGTGCATGACAGCCACGTGATCAGTGCATGAGAGCCACGTGATCAGTGCATGATCAGTCACGTGATACATGTGTGATCAGCCACGTGATCAGTGCATGATGAGCCACGTGATCAGTGCATGATCAATTACGTGATCAGTGCATGATCAGTCACGTGACCAGTACATGGTTGCTACGTGATCGTGCATGATCAGCCACGTGAGCAGTGCATGATAGCCACGTGATCAGTGCATGATCAGTCACGTGATCAGTACATGATCAGTCACGTGAACAGTGCATGATCATTTACGTGATCTTTGCATGATCAGTCACGTGACCAGTATATGGTTGCTACGTGATCATTCCATGACGAGCCACGTGAGCAGTGCATGATAGCCACGTGATGTGTGCATGAGTTACGTGAGCAGAGTATGATCAGCCACGTGATCAGTGCATGAGTGCCACGTGATCAGTGCATGATATGTCACGTGACAGTGTGTGATCAGCCACGTGAACAGTGCATGTTCAGCCACGTGATCAGTGCATGATAGCCACGTGATCAGTGCATGATCAGTTACGTGATCAGTGTATGATCAGCCACGTGATCAGTGCATGGTCAGACACGTGATCAGTGTATGATCAGCCACGTGATCAGTGCATGATATCCACGTGATCAGTGCATGATCATCACGTGATCAGTGTATGATCAGCCACGTGATCAGTGCATGCTCAGTCACGTGATCTGTGCCAGCTGAGCTGCGTGATTCCTGCCTGCTCAGCTGCTTGATTATTGCCAGCTGAGCAGCATGATTCCTCACACCTGAGTTCCATGATTATTGCCTGCTGACTGTTTGATTCGTGCCTACTCAGCTCTTTGTTTATTGCCTCCAGAGGCACATGATCAGTGTATGATAGCAAACATGATCAGCGCATGATCAGTCACATGATCAGTGCCATTAAGTCACGTGATCACTACATGATAGTCATGTGATCAGTCCATGCTCAGTCACGTATCAGTGCATGATCAGCCACGTGATCAGTGCATGATCAGTCACAAGATCAGTGTATGATCATCCACGTGATCAGTGCATGGGCAGTCATGTGATCAGTGCATGATATAGACGTGATCAGTGCATGATCAGCCACGTGATCAGTGCATGATCAGCCACGTGATCAGTGCATGATCAGCCACGTGATCAGTGCATGATAGCCACGTGATCAGTGCATGATCAGTCACGTGATCAGTGCATGATCAGTCACGTGATCAGTGCATGATCAGCCACGTGATCAGTGCATGATCAGCCACGTGATCAGTGCATGATCAGTCACGTGATCAGTGCATGATCAGTCACGTGATCAGTGCATGGATAGCCACGTGATCAGTGCATGATCAGCCACGTGATCAGTGCATGATAGCCACGTGATCAGTGCATGATCAGCCACGTGATCAGTGCATGATCAGTCACGTGATAGTGCATGATCAGCCACGTGATCAGTGCATGATATCCACGTGATCAGTGCATGATCAGCCACGTGATCAGTGCATGATCAGCCACGTGATCAGTGCATGATCAGTCACGTGATCATGTGTGATCAGCCACGTGATCAGTGCATGATCAGCCACGTGATCAGTGCATGATCAATTACGTGATCAGTGCATGATCAGTCACGTGACCAGTACATGGTAGCTACGTGATCAGTGCATGATCAGCCACGTGATCAGTGCATGATAGCCACGTGATCAGTGCATGATCAGTCACGTGATCAGTGCATGATCAGTCACGTGATCAGTGCATGATCACGTGATCAGTGCATGATCAGTCACGTGATCAGTGCATGGTTGCTACGTGATCAGTGCATGATCAGCCACGTGATCAGTGCATGATAGCCACGTGATGTGCATGAGTCACGTGATCAGTGTATGATCAGCCACGTGATCAGTGCATGAGTGCCACGTGATCAGTGCATGATAGTCACGTGACAGTGCATGATCAGCCACGTGATCAGTGCATGATCAGCCACGTGATCAGTGCATGATAGCCACGTGATCAGTGCATGATCAGTCACGTGATCAGTGCATGATCAGCCACGTGATCAGTGCATGATCAGTCACGTGATCAGTGCATGATCAGCCACGTGATCAGTGCATGATATCCACGTGATCAGTGCATGACAGCCACGTGATCAGTGCATGAGAGCCACGTGATCAGTGCATGATCAGTCACGTGATACATGTGTGATCAGCCACGTGATCAGTGCATGATGAGCCACGTGATCAGTGCAGGATCAATTACGTGATCAGTGCATGATCAGTCACGTGACCAGTACATGGTTGCTACGTGATCGTTGCATGATCAGCCACGTGAGCAGAGCATGATAGCCACGTGATCAGTGCATGATCAGTCACGTGATCAGTACATGATCAGTCACGTGAACAGTGCATGATCATTTACGTGATCAGTGCATGATCAGTCACGTGACCAGTATATGGTTGCTACGTGATCATTCCATGACGAGCCACGTGAGCAGTGCATGATAGCCACGTGATGTGTGCATGAGTTACGTGAGCAGAGTATGATCAGCCACGTGATCAGTGCATGAGTGCCACGTGATCAGTGCATGATATGTCACGTGACAGGTGTGTGATCAGCCACGTGAACAGTGCATGTTCAGCCACGTGATCAGTGCATGATAGCCACGTGATCAGTGCATGATCAGTTACGTGAGCAGTGTATGATCAGCCACGTGATCAGTGCATGGTCAGACACGTGAACAGTGTATGATCAGCCACGTGATCAGTGCATGATATCCAAGTGATCAGTGCATGATCATCACGTGATCAGTGTATGATCAGCCACGTGAACAGTGCATGCTCAGTCACGTGATCTGGGCCTGCTGAGCTGCGTGATTACTGTCTGCTCATCTGCTTGACAATTGCCAGCTGAGCTGCACGATTCCTGCCTGTCATCTGCTTGACAATTGCCAGCTGTGCTGCGTAATTCCTGCCTGCTCAGCTGCTTGATTATTGCCAGCTGAGCAGCATGATTCCTCACAGCTGAGTTCCATGATTATTGCCTGCTGACTGTTTGATTCGTGCCTACTCAGCTCTTTGTTTATTGCCTCCAGAGGCACATGATCAGTGTATGATAGCAAACATGATCAGCGCATGATCAGTCACATGATCAGCGCCATTAAGTCACGTGATCACTACATGATAGTCATGTGATCAGTCCATGCTCAGTCACGGTATCAGTGCATGATCAGCCACGTGATCAGTGCATGATCTGTCACGTGATTAGTGTATGATCATCCACGTGATCAGTGCATGGGCAGTCATGTGATCAGTGCATGATATAGACGTGATCAGTGCATGATCAGTCTCGTGATCAGTGCATGATAGCCACGTGATCAGTGCATGATCAGTCACCTGATGGGTGTATGATCATTCACGTGACCTGTACATGGTAGCTACATGATCATTGCATGATCAGCCACGTGAGTAGTGCATGATAGCCACGTGATCAGTGCATGATCAGTCACGTGATCAGTGCATGATCAGTCATGTGACCAGTACATGGTAGCTGCGTGATCATGCATGATCAGCCACGTGAGCAGTGCATGATAGCCACGTGATCAGTGCATGATCAGTCACGTGATCAGTGCATGATCAGTCACGTGATCAGTGCATGATCAGCCACGTGATCAGTGCATGATCAGCCACGTGATCAGTGCATGATCAGCCACGTGATCAGTGCATGATAGCCACGTGATCAGTGCATGATCAGCCACGTGATCAGTGCATGATCAGCACGTGATCAGTGCATGATCAGTCACGTGATCAGTGCATGATCAGCCACGTGATCAGTGCATGATCAGTCACGTGATCAGTGCATGATCAGCCACGTGATCAGTGCATGATAGCTACGTGATCAGTGCATGATCAGTCACGTGATCAGTGCATGATCAGTTACGTGATCAGTGCATGATCAGCCACGTGATCAGTGCATGATCAGCCACGTGATCAGTGCATGATCAATTACGTGATCAGTGCATGATCAGTCACGTGATCAGTGCATGGTAGCTCACGTGATCAGTGCATGATCAGCCACGTGATCAGTGCATGATAGCCACGTGATCAGTGCATGATCAGCCACGTGATCAGTGCATGATCAGTCACGTGATAGTGTGATCAGCCACGTGATCAGTGCATGATATCCACGTGATCAGTGCATGATCAGCCACGTGATCAGTGCATGATAGCCACGTGATCAGTGCATGATCAGTCACGTGATCATGTGTGATCAGCCACGTGATCAGTGCATGATCAGCCACGTGATCAGTGCATGATCAGTTACGTGATCAGTGCATGATCAGTCACGTGACCAGTACATGGTTGCTACGTGATCAGTGCATGATCAGCCACGTGATCAGTGCATGATAGCCACGTGATCAGTGCATGATCAGTCACGTGATCAGTGCATGATCAGTCACGTGATCAGTGCATGATCAGTCACGTGATCAGTGCATGATCAGTCACGTGATCAGTATATGGTAGCCACGTGATCAGTGCATGATCAGCCACGTGATCAGTGCATGATAGCCACGTGATCAGTGCATGAGTTACGTGAGCAGTGCATGATCAGCCACGTGATCAGTGCATGATGCCACGTGATCAGTGCATGATCAGTCATGATCAGTGCATGATCAGCCACGTGATCAGTGCATGATCAGCCACGTGATCAGTGCATGATAGCCACGTGATCAGTGCATGATCAGGCACGTGATCAGTGCATGATCAGCCACGTGATCAGTGCATGATCAGTCATGTGATACGTGCATGATCAGCCACGTGATCAGTGCATGATATCCACGTGATCAGTGCATGACAGCCACGTGATCAGTGCATGATAGCCACGTGATCAGTGCATGATCAGTCACGTGATACATGTGTGATCAGCCACGTGATCAGTGCATGATGAGCCACGTGATCAGTGCAGGATCAATTACGTGATCAGTGCATGATCAGTCACGTGACCAGTACATGGTTGCTACGTGATCGTTGCATGATCAGCCACGTGAGCAGAGCATGATAGCCACGTGATCAGTGCATGATCAGTCACGTGATCAGTACATGATCAGTCACGTGAACAGTGCATGATCATTTACGTGATCTTTGCATGATCAGTCACGTGACCAGTATATGGTTGCTACGTGATCATTCCATGACGAGCCACGTGAGCAGTGCATGATAGCCACGTGATGTGTGCATGAGTTACGTGAGCAGAGTATGATCAGCCACGTGATCAGTGCATGAGTGCCACGTGATCAGTGCATGATATGTCACGTGACAGGTGTGTGATCAGCCACGTGAACAGTGCATGTTCAGCCACGTGATCAGTGCATGATAGCCACGTGATCAGTGCATGATCAGTTACGTGAGCAGTGTATGATCAGCCACGCGATCAGTGCATGGTCAGACACGTGAACAGTGTATGATCAGCCACGTGATCAGTGCATGATATCCAAGTGATCAGTGCATGATCATCACGTGATCAGTGTATGATCAGCCACGTGAACAGTGCATGCTCAGTCACGTGATCTGGGCCTGCTGAGCTGCGTGATTACTGTCTGCTCATCTGCTTGACAATTGCCAGCTGAGCTGCACGATTCCTGCCTGTCATCTGCTTGACAATTGCCAGCTGTGCTGCGTAATTCCTGCCTGCTCAGCTGCTTGATTATTGCCAGCTGAGCAGCATGATTCCTCACACCTGAGTTCCATGATTATTGCCTGCTGACTGTTTGATTCGTGCCTACTCAGCTCTTTGTTTATTGCCTCCAGAGGCACATGATCAGTGTATGATAGCAAACATGATCAGCGCATGATCAGTCACATGATCAGCGCCATTAAGTCACGTGATCACTACATGATAGTCATGTGATCAGTCCATGCTCAGTCACGGTATCAGTGCATGATCAGCCACGTGATCAGTGCATGATCTGTCACATGATTAGTGTATGATCATCCACGTGATCAGTGCATGGGCAGTCATGTGATCAGTGCATGATATAGACGTGATCAGTGCATGATCAGTCTCATGATCAGTGCATGATAGCCACGTGATCAGTGCATGATCAGTCACCTGATGGGTGTATGATCATTCACGTGACCTGTACATGGTAGCTACATGATCATTGCTTGATCAGCCACGTGAGTAGTTCATGATAGCCACGTGATCACTGCATGATCAGTCACGTGATCAGTGCATGATCAGTCATGTGACCAGTACATGGTAGCTGCGTGATCATGCATGATCAGCCACGTGAGCAGTGCATGATAGCCACGTGATCAGTGCATGATCAGTCACGAGATCAGTGCATGATCAGTCACGTGATCAGTGCATGATCAGCCACGTGATCAGTGCATGACCAGGCACGTGATCAGTGTATGTCCAGCCAAGTGATCAGTGCATGATAGCCACGTGATCAGTGCATGATCAGTCACGTGATCAGTGCATGATCAGTTATGTGATCAGTGCATGATCAGCCACGTGATCAGTGCATGATCAGCCACGTGATCAGTGCATGATCATGATCAGTGCATGATCAGTCACGTGACCAGTACATGGTAGTGATCATTGCCTGATCAGCCACGTGATCAGTGCATGATAGCCACGTGATCAGTGCATGATCAGCCACGTGATCAGTGCATGATCAGCCACGTGATCAGTGCATGATCAGTCACGTGATCATGCATGATCAGCCACGTGATCAGTGCATGATCAGCCACGTGATCAGTGCATGATCAGTTACGTGATCAGTGCATGATCAGTCACGTGATCAGTGCATGATCAGTTACGTGATCAGTGCATGATCAGCCACGTGATCAGTGCATGATCAGCCACGTGATCAGTGCATGATCAATCACGTCAGCATGATCAGCATGATCAGTGCACGTGTAGCTACGTGATCAGTGCATGATCAGCCACGTGATCAGTGCATGATAGCCACGTGATCAGTGCATGACAGCCACGTGATCAGTGCATGAGAGCCACGTGATCAGTGCATGATCAGTCACGTGATACATGTGTGATCAGCCACGTGATCAGTGCATGATGAGCCACGTGATCAGTGCAGGATCAATACGTGATCAGTGCATGATCAGTCACGTGACCAGTACATGGTTGCTACGTGATCGCTGCATGATCAGCCACGTGAGCAGAGCATGATAGCCACGTGGTCAGTGCATGATCAGTCACGTGATCAGTACATGATCAGTCACGTGAACAGTGCATGATCATTTACGTGATCAGTGCATGATCAGTCACGTGACAGTATATGGTAGCTACGTGATCATTCCATGATCAGCCACGTGAGCAGTGCATGATAGCCACGTGATGTGTGCATGAGTTACGTGAGCAGAGTATGATCAGCCACGTGATCAGTGCATGAGTGCCACGTGATCAGTGCATGATATCACGTGACACGTGATCACGTGAACAGTGCATGTTCAGCCACGTGATCAGTGCATGATAGCCACGCGATCAGTGCATGATCAGTTACGTGAGCAGTGTATGATCAGCCACGTGATCAGTGCATGGTCAGACACGTGAACAGTGTATGATCAGCCACGTGATCAGTGCATGATATCCAAGTGATCAGTGCATGATCATCACGTGATCAGTGTATGATCAGCCACGTGAACAGTGCATGCTCAGTCACGTGATCTGGGCCTGCTGAGCTGCGTGATTACTGTCTGCTCATCTGCTTGACAATTGCCAGCTGAGCTGCACGACTCCTGCCTGTCATCTGCTTGACAATTGCCAGCTGTGCTGCGTAATTCCTGCCTGCTCAGCTGCTTGATTATTGCCAGCTGAGCAGCATGATTCCTCACACCTGAGTTCCATGATTATTGCCTGCTGACTGTTTGATTCGTGCCTACTCAGCTCTTTGTTTATTGCCTCCAGAGGCACATGATCAGTGTATGATAGCAAACATGATCAGCGCATGATCAGTCACATGATCAGCGCCATTAAGTCACGTGATCACTACATGATAGTCATGTGATCAGTCCATGCTCAGTCACGGTATCAGTGCATGATCAGCCACGTGATCAGTGCATGATCTGTCACAAGATTAGTGTATGATCATCCACGTGATCAGTGCATGGCAGTCATGTGATCAGTGCATGATATAGACGTGAACAGTGCATGATCAGTCTCGTGATCAGTGCATGATAGCCACGTGATCAGTGCATGATCAGTCACCTGATGGTGTATGATCATTCACGTGACCTGTACATGGTAGCTACATGATCATTGCATGATCAGCCACGCGAGTAGTGCATGATAGCCACGTGATCACTGCATGATCAGTCACGTGATCAGTGCATGATCAGTCATGTGACCAGTACATGGAGCTGCGTGATCATGGCATGTTCAGCCACGTGAGCAGTGCATGATAGCCACGTGATCAGTGCATGATCAGACACGTGATCAGTGCATGATCAGTCACGTGATCAGTGCATGACCAGGCACGTGATCAGTGTATGTCCAGCCAAGTGATCAGTGCATGATAGCCACGTGATCAGTGCATGATCAGCCACGTGATCAGTGCATGATCAGTGCATGATCAGTGTATGATCAGCCACGTGATCAGTGCATGATCAGCCACGTGATCAGTGCATGATCAATTACGTGATCAGTGCATGATCAGTCACTTGACCAGTACATGGTAGCTACGTGATCATTGCCTGATCAGCAACATGATCAGTGCATGATAGCCACGTGATCAGTGCATGATAGCCACGTGATCAGTGCATGATCAGTCATGTGATACGTGTGTGATCAGCCACGTGATCAGTGCATGATATCCACGTGATCAGTGCATGACAGCCACGTGATCAGTGCATGAGAGCCACGGGACCAGTGCATGATCAGTCACGTGATACATGTGTGATCAGCCACGTGATCAGTGCATGATGAGCCACGTGATCAGTGCAGGATCAATTACGTGATCAGTGCATGATCAGTCACGTGACCAGTACATGGTTGCTAGGTGATCGTTGCATGATCAGCCACGTGAGCAGAGCATGAGAGCCACGTGGTCAGTGCATGATCAGTCACGTGATCAGTACATGATCAGTCACGTGAACAGTGCATGATCATTTACGTGATCTTTGCATGATCAGTCACGTTACCAGTATATGGTTGCTACGTGATCATTCCATGACGAGCCACGTGAGCAGTGCATGATAGCCACGTGATGTGCATGAGTTACGTGAGCAGAGTATGATCAGCCACGTGATCAGTGCATGAGTGCCACGTGATCAGTGCATGATATGTCACGTGACAGGTGTGTGATCAGCCACGTGAACAGTGCATGTTCAGCCACGTGATCAGTGCATGATAGCCACGTGATCAGTGCATGATCAGTTACGTGAGCAGTGCATGATCAGCCACGTGATCAGTGCATGGTCAGACACGCGAACAGTGTATGATCAGCCACGTGATCAGTGCATGATATCCAAGTGATCAGTGCATGATCATCACGTGATCAGTGTATGATCAGCCACGTGAACAGTGCATGCTCAGTCACGTGATCTGGGCCTGCTGAGCTGCGTGATTACTGTCTGCTCATCTGCTTGACAATTGCCAGCTGAGCTGCACGATTCCTGCCTGTCATCTGCTTGACAATTGCCAGCTGTGCTGCGTAATTCCTGCCTGCTCAGCTGCTTGATTATTGCCAGCTGAGCAGCATGATTCCTCACACCTGAGTTCCATGATTATTGCCTGCTGACTGTTTGATTCGCGCCTACTCAGCTCTTTGTTTATTGCCTCCAGAGGCACATGATCAGTGTATGATAGCAAACATGATCAGCGCATGATCAGTCACATGATCAGCGCCATTAAGTCACGTGATCACTACATGATAGTCATGTGATCAGTCCATGCTCAGTCATGGTATCAGTGCATGATCAGCCACGTGATCAGTGCATGATCTGTCACAAGATTAGTGTATGATCATCCACGTGATCAGTGCACGGCAGTCATGTGATCAGTGCATGATATAGACGTGAACAGTGCATGATCAGTCTCGTGATCAGTGCATGATAGCCACGTGATCAGTGCATGATCAGTCACCTGATGGGTGTATGATCATTCACGTGACCTGTACATGGTAGCTACATGATCATTGCATGATCAGCCACGTGAGTAGTTCATGATAGCCACGTGATCACTGCATGATCAGTCACGTGATCAGTGCATGATCAGTCATGTGACCAGTACATGGTAGCTGCGTGATCATGGCATGATCAGCCACGTGAGCAGTGCATGATAGCCACGTGATCAGTGCATGATCAGACACGAGATCAGTGCATGATCAGTCACGTGATCAGTGCATGATCAGCCACGTGATCAGTGCATGTCCAGCCAAGTGATCAGTGCATGATAGCCACGTGATCAGTGCATGATCAGTCACGTGATCAGTGCATGATCAGATGTGATCAGTGTATGATCAGCCACGTGATCAGTGCATGATCAGCCACATGATCAGTGCATGATCAATTACGTGATCAGTGCATGATCAGTCACGTGACCAGTACATGGTAGCTACGTGATCATTGCCTGATCAGCCACGTGATCAGTGCATGATAGCCACGTGATCAGTGCATGATAGCCACGTGATCAGTGCATGATCAGTCATGTGATACGTGTGTGATCAGCCACGTGATCAGTGCATGATATCCACGTGATCAGTGCATGACAGCCACGTGATCAGTGCATGAGAGCCACGGGACCAGTGCATGATCAGTCACGTGATACATGTGTGATCAGCCACGTGATCAGTGCATGATGAGCCACGTGATCAGTGCAGGATCAATTACGTGATCAGTGCATGATCAGTCACGTGACCAGTACATGGTTGCTACGTGATCGCTTGCATGATCAGCCACGTGAGCAGAGCATGATAGCCACGTGGTCAGTGCATGATCAGTCACGTGATCAGTACATGATCAGTCACGTGAACAGTGCATGATCATTTACGTGATCTTTGCATGATCAGTCACGTTACCAGTATATGGTTGCTACGTGATCATTCCATGACGAGCCACGTGAGCAGTGCATGATAGCCACGTGATGTGTGCATGAGTTACGTGAGCAGAGTATGATCAGCCACGTGATCAGTGCATGAGTGCCACGTGATCAGTGCATGATATGTCACGTGACAGGTGTGTGATCAGCCACGTGAACAGTGCATGTTCAGCCACGTGATCAGTGCATGATAGCCACGTGATCAGTGCATGATCAGTTACGTGAGCAGTGCATGATCAGCCACGTGATCAGTGCATGGTCAGACACGTGAACAGTGTATGATCAGCCACGTGATCAGTGCATGATATCCAAGTGATCAGTGCATGATCATCACGTGATCAGTGTATGATCAGCCACGTGAACAGTGCATGCTCAGTCACGTGATCTGGGCCTGCTGAGCTGCGTGATTACTGTCTGCTCATCTGCTTGACAATTGCCAGCTGAGCTGCACGATTCCTGCCTGTCATCTGCTTGACAATTGCCAGCTGTGCTGCGTAATTCCTGCCTGCTCAGCTGCTTGATTATTGCCAGCTGAGCAGCATGATTCCTCACACCTGAGTTCCATGATTATTGCCTGCTGACTGTTTGATTCGTGCCTACTCAGCTCTTTGTTTATTGCCTCCAGAGGCACATGATCAGTGTATGATAGCAAACATGATCAGCGCATGATCAGTCACATGATCAGCGCCATTAAGTCACGTGATCACTACATGATAGTCATGTGATCAGTCCATGCTCAGTCACGGTATCAGTGCATGATCAGCCACGTGATCAGTGCATGATCTGTCACAAGATTAGTGTATGATCATCCACGTGATCAGTGCACGGGCAGTCATGTAATCAGTGCATGATATAGACGTGAACAGTGCATGATCAGTCTCGTGATCAGTGCATGATAGCCACGTGATCAGTGCATGATCAGTCACCTGATGGGTGTATGATCATTCACGTGACCAGTACATGGTAGCTACATGATCATTGCATGATCAGCCACGTGAGCAGTTCATGATAGCCACGTGATCAGTGCATGATCAGTCACGTGATCAGTGCATGATCAGTCACGTGACCAGTACATGGTAGCTGCGTGATCAGTGGCATGATCAGCCACGTGATCAGTGCATGATAGCCACGTGATCAGTGCATGATCAGACACGAGATCAGTGCATGATCAGTCACGTGATCGGTGCATGACCAGGCACGTGATCAGTGTATGTCCAGCCAAGTGATCAGTGCATGATAGCCACGTGATCAGTGCATGATCAGTCACGTGATCAGTGCATGATCAGTTATGTGATCAGTGTATGATCAGCCACGTGATCAGTGCATGATCAGCCACATGATCAGTGCATGATCAATTACGTGATCAGTGCATGATCAGTCACGTGACCAGTACATGGTAGCTACGTGATCATTGCCTGATCAGCAACATGATCAGTGCATGATAGCCACGTGATCAGTGCATGATAGCCACGTGATCAGTGCATGATCAGTCATGTGATACGTGTGTGATCAGCCACGTGATCAGTGCATGATATCCACGTGATCAGTGCATGACAGCCACGTGATCAGTGCATGAGAGCCACGGACCAGTGCATGATCAGTCACGTGATACCTGTTTGATCAGCCACGTGATCAGTGCATGATGAGCCACGTGATCAGTGCAGGATCAATTACGTGATCAGTGCATGATCAGTCACGTGACCAGTACATGGTTGCTACGTGATCGTTGCATGATCAGCCACGTGAGCAGAGCATGATAGCCACGTGGTCAGTGCATGATCAGTCACGTGATCAGTACATGATCAGTCACGTGAACAGTGCATGATCATTTACGTGATCTTTGCATGATCAGTCACGTTACCAGTATATGGTTGCTACGTGATCATTCCATGACGAGCCACGTGAGCAGTGCATGATAGCCACGTGATGTGTGCATGAGTTACGTGAGCAGAGTATGATCAGCCACGTGATCAGTGCATGAGTGCCACGTGATCAGTGCATGATATGTCACGTGACAGGTGTGTGATCAGTCACGTGAACAGTTCATGATAGCCACGTGATCAGTGCATGATCAGTTACGTGAGCAGTGCATGATCAGCCACGTGATCAGTGCATGGTCAGACACGTGAACAGTGTATGATCAGCCACGTGATCAGTGCATGATATCCAAGTGATCAGTGCATGATCATCACGTGATCAGTGTATGATCAGCCACGTGAACAGTGCATGCTCAGTCACGTGATCTGGGCCTGCTGAGCTGCGTGATTACTGTCTGCTCATCTGCTTGACAATTGCCAGCTGAGCTGCACGATTCCTGCCTGTCATCTGCTTGACAATTGCCAGCTGTGCTGCATAATTCCTGCCTGTTCAGCTGCTTGATTATTGCCAGCTGAGCAGCATGATTCCTCACACCTGAGTTCCATGATTATTGCCTGCTGACTGTTTGATTCGTGCCTACTCAGCTCTTTGTTTATTGCCTTCAGAGGCACATGATCAGTGTATGATAGCAAACATGATCAGCGCACGATCAGTCACATGATCAGTGCCATTAAGTCACGTGATCACTACATGATAGTCATGTGATCAGTCCATGCTCAGTCACGGTATCAGTGCATGATCAGCCACGTGATCAGTACATGATCTGTCACAAGATTAGTGTATGATCATCCACGTGATCAGTGCACGGGCAGTCATGTGATCAGTGCATGTTATAGACGTGAACAGTGCATGATCAGTCTCGTGATCCGTGCATGATAGCCACGTGATCAGTGCATGATCAGTCACCTGATGGGTGTATGATCATTCACGTGACCTGTACATGGTAGCTACATGATCATTGCAAGATCAGCCACGTGAGTAGTTCATGATAGCCACGTGATCACTGCATGATCAGTCACGTGATCAGTGCATGATCAGTCATGTGATACGTGTGTGATCAGCCACGTGATCAGTGCATGATAGCCACGTGATCACTGCATGATCAGTCACGTGATCAGTGCATGATCAGCCACGTGATACAGTGCATGATCAGCCACGTGATCAGTGCATGATCAGTCACATGATGGGTGTATGATCAGTCACGTGACCAGTACATGGTAGCTACGTGATCATTGCATGATCAGCCACGTGAGTAGTGCATGATAGCCACGTGATCAGTGCATGATCAGTCACGTGATCAGTGCATGATCAGTCACGTGACCAGTGCATGATAGCCGCGTGATCAGTGGCATGATCAGCCACGTGATCAGTGCATGATAGCCACGTGATCAGTGCATGATCAGGCACGTGATCAGTGCATGATCAGCCACGTGATCAGTGCATGATCAGCCACGTGATCAGTGCATGATCAGTCATGTGATCAGTGCATGATCAGCCACGTGATAAGTGCATGACCAGGCACGTGATCAGTGTTTGATCCAGCCACGTGATCAGTGCATGATCAGCCACGTGATCAGTGCATGATCAGCCACGTGATCAGTGCATGATCAGCCACGTGATCAGTGCATGATCAGCCACGTGATCAGTGCATCGGCCACGATCAGTGCATGATCAGTCACGTGATCAGTGTGTGATCAGCCACGTGATCAGTGCATGATAGCCACGTGATCAGTGCATGATCAGCCACGTGATCAGTGCATGATAGCCACGTGATCAGTACATGATCAGACACGAGATCAGTGCATGATCAGTCACGTGATCAGTGCATGATCAGCCACGAGATCAGTGCATGATCAGTCACGTGATCAGAGTATGATCAGCCACGTGATCAGTGCATGATCAGCCACATGATCAGTGCATGATCAATTACGTGTTCAGTGCATGATCAGTCACGTGACCAGTACATGGTAGTTACGTGATCATTGCCTGATCAGCCACGTGATCAGTGCATGATAGCCACGTGATCAATACATGATCAGTCACGTGAACAGTGCATGATCATTTACGTGATCTGTTCATGATCAGTCACGTTACCAGTATATGGTAGTTACGTGATCATTCCATGACGAGCCACGTGAGAAGTGCATGATAGCCACGTGATGTGTTCATGATCAGTTACGTGAGCAGAGTATGATCAGCCACGTGATCAGTGCATGAGTGCCACGTGATCAGTGCATGTTATGTCACGTGACAGGTGTGTGATCAGCCACGTGATCAGTGCATGTTCAGCCACGTGATCAGTGCATGATAGCCACGTGATCAGTGCATGATCAGTTACGTGAGCAGTGTATGATCAGCCACTTGATCAGTGCATGGTCAGACACGAGAACAGTGTATGATCAGCCACGTTATCACTGCATGATATCCAAGTATCAGTGCATGATCATCACGTGATCAGTGTATGATCAGCCACGTGAACAGTGCATGCTCAGTCACGTGATCTGGGCCTGCTGAGCTGCGTGATTACTGTCTGCTCATCTGCTTGACAATTGCCAGCTGAGCTGCATGATTCCTGCCTGTCATCTGCTTGACAATTGCCAGCTGTGCTGCGTAATTCCTGCCTGCTCAGCTGCTTGATTATTGCCAGCTGAGCAGCATGAGTCCTCACAGCTGAGTTCCATGATTATTGCCTGCTGACTGTTTGATTCGTGCCTACTCAGCTCTTTGTTTATTGCTCCAGAGGCACATGATCAGTGTATGATAGCAAACATGATCAGCGCATGATCAGTCACATGATCACAGCCATTAAGTCACGTGATCACTACATGATAGTCATGTGATAAGTCCATGCTGAGTCACGGTATCAGTGCATGATCAGCCACGTGATAAGGGCATGATCAGCAAGGTGATCAGTTCATGATAGCTATGTGATCAGTTCATGATTTGTCAGGTGATCTGTGCATGACCAGGCAGGTTATCAGTGTATGATCAGCCACGTGATCAGTGCATGATCCGTCACCTGATGGGTGTATGATCAGTCACCTAACCGGTACATGGTAGCTACATGATCATTGCATAATCAGCCACGTGAGTAGTGCATGATAGCCACGTGATCAGTGCATGATCAGTTATGTGATCAGTGTATGATCAGCCACGTGATCAGTGCATGATCAGCCACATGATCAGTGCATGATCAATTACGTGATCAGTGCATGATCAGTCACGTGACCAGTACATGGTAGCTACGTGATCATTGCCTGATCAGCCACATGATCAGTGCATGATAGCCAGGTGATCAGTGCATGATAGCCACGTGATCCGTGCATGATCAGTCATGTGATACGTGTGTGATCAACCACGTGATCAATGCATGATATCCACGTGATCAGTGCATGACAGCCACGTGATCAGTGCATGAGAGCCACGGGATCAGTGCATGATCAGTCACGTGATACATGTGTGATCAGCCACGTGATCAGTGCATGATGAGCCACGTGATCAGTGCAGGATCAATTACGTGATCAGTGCATGATCAGTCACGTCACCAGTACATGGTTGCTACGTGATCGTTGCATGATCAGCCACGTGAGCAGAGCATGATAGCCACATGGTCAGTGCATGATCAGTTATGTGATCAGTACATGATCAGCCACGTGATCAGTGCATGATCAGCCACATGATCAGTGCATGATCAATTACGTGATCAGTGCATGATCAGTCACGTGACCAGTACATGGTAGCTACGTGATCATTGCCTGATCAGCCACATGATCAGTGCATGATAGCCACGTGATCAGTGCATGAGAGCCACGGGATCAGTGCATGATCAGTCACGTGATACATGTGTGATCAGCCACGTGATCAGTGCATGATGAGCCACGTGATCAGCACAGGATCAGTTACGTGATCAGTGCATGATCAGTCACGTGATCAGTACATGATCAGTCACGTGAACAGTGCATGATCATTTACGTGATCTTTGCATGATCAGTCACGTTACCAGTATATGGTTGCTATGTGATCATTTCTTGACGAGCCACGTGAGCAGTGCATGATAGCCACGTGATGTGTGCATGAGTTACGTGAGCAGTGTACGATCAGCCACGTGATCAGTGCATGAGTGCCATGTGATCAGTGCATGATATGTCACGTGACAGGTGTGTGATCAGCCACGTGAACAGTGCATGTTCAGCCACGTGATCAGTGCATGATCAGTTACGTGAGCAGAGTATGATCAGCCACGTGATCAGTGCATGAGTGCCACGTGATCAGTGCATGATATGTCACGTGACAGGTGTGTGATCAGCCACGTGAACAGTGCATGTTCAGCCACGTGATCAGTGCATGATAGCCACGTGATCAGTGCATGATCAGTTACGTGAGCAGTGTATGATCAGCCACGTGATCAGTGCATGGTCAGACACGTGAACAGTGTATGATCAGCCACGTGAACAGTGCATGCTCAGTCACGTGATCTGGGCCTGCTGAGCTGCGTGATTACTGTCTGCTCATCTGCTTGACAATTGCCACCTGAGCTGCACGATTCCTGCCTGTCATCTGCTTGACAATTGCCAGCTGTGCTGCGTAATTCCTGCCTGCTCAGCTGCTTGATTATTGCCAGCTGAGCAGCATGATTCCTCACACCTGAGTTCCATGATTATTGCCTGCTGACTGTTTGATTCGTGCCTACTCAGCTCTTTGTTTATTGCCTCCAGAGGCACATGATCAGTGTATGATAGCAAACATGATCAGCGCATGATCAGTCACATGATCAGCGCCATTAAGTCACGTGATCACTACATGATGGTCTTGTGATCAGTCCATGCTCAGTCACGGTATCAGTGCATGATCAGCCACGTGATCAGTGCATGATCTGTCACAAGATTAGTGTATGATCATCCACGTGATCAGTGCACGGGTAGTCATGGGATCAGTGCATGATATAGACGTGAACAGTGCTTGATCAGTCTCGTGATCAGTGCATGATAGCCACGTGATCAGTGCATGATCAGTCACCTGATGGGTGTATGATCATTCACGTGACCTGTACATGGTAGCTACATGATCATTGCATGATCAGCCACGTGAGTAGTTCATGATAGCCACGTGATCACTGCATGATCAGTCATGTGATCAGTGCATGATCAGTCATGTGACAAGTACATGGTAGCTGCGTGACCATGGCATGATCAGCCACGTGAGCAGTGCATGATAGCCACGTGATCAGTGCATGATCAGACACGAGATCAGTGCATGATCAGTCACGTGATCAGTGCATGATCAGCCACGTGATCAGTGCATGACCAGGCACGTGATCAGTGTATGTCCAGCCAAGTGATCAGTGCATGATAGCCACGTGATCAGTGCATGATCAGTCACGTGATCAGTGCATGATCAGTTATGTGATCAGTGTATGATCAGCCACGTGATCAGTGCATGATCAGCCACATGATCAGTGCATGATCAATTACGTGATCAGTGCATGATCAGTCACGTGACCAGTACATGGTAGCTACGTGATCATTGCCTGATCAGCCACGTGATCAGTGCATGATAGCCACGTGATCAGTGCATGATAGCCACGTGATCAGTGCATGATCAGTCATGTGATACGTGTGTGATCAGCCACATGATCAGTGCATGATATCCACGTGATCAGTGCATGACAGCCACGTGATCAGTGCATGAGAGCCACGGGATCAGTGCATGATCAGTCACGTGATACATGTGTGATCAGCCACGTGATCAGTGCATGATCAGTTACGTGATCAGTGCATGATCAGTCACGTGACCAGTACATGGTTGCTACGCGATCGTTGCATGATCAGCCACGGAGCAGAGCATGATAGCCACGTGGTCAGTGCATGATCAGTCACGTGATCAGTTCTTGATCAGTCACGTGATCAGTGCATGATCATTTACGTGATCTTTGCATGATCAGTCACGTTACCAGTATATGGTTGCTACGTGATCATTCCATGACGAGCCACGTGAGCAGTGCATGATAGCCACGTGATGTGTGCATGAGTTACGTGAGCAGAGTATGATCAGCCACGTGATCAGTGCATGAGTGCCACGTGATCAGTGCATGATATGTCACGTGACAGGTGTGTGATCAGCCACGTGAACAGTGCATGTTCAGCCACGTGATCAGTGCATGATAGCCACGTGATCAGTGCATGATCAGTTACGTGAGCAGTGTATGATCAGCCACGTGATCAGTGCATGGTCAGACACGTGATCAGTGCATGATATCCACGTGATCAGTGCATGATCAGTCACGTGATCAGTGTATGATCAGCCACGTGAACAGTGCATGCTCAGTCACGTGATCTGGGCCTGCTGAGCTGCGTGATTACTGTCTGCTCATCTGCTTGACAATTGCCAGCTGAGCTGCACGATTCCTGCCTGTCATCTGCTTGACAATTGCCAGCTGTGCTGCGTAATTCCTGCCTGCTCAGCTGCTTGATTATTGCCAGCTGAGCAGCATGATTCCTCACAGCTGAGTTCCATGATTATTGCCTGCTGACTGTTTGATTCGTGCCTACTCAGCTCTTTGTTTATTGCCTCCAGAGGCACATGATCAGTGTATGATAGCAAACATGATCAGCGCATGATCAGTCACATGATCAGCGCCATTAAGTCACGTGATCACTACATGATAGTCTTGTGATCAGTCCATGCTCAGTCACGGTATTAGTGCATGATCAGCCACGTGATCAGTGCATGATATGTCACAAGATTAGTGTATGATCAGCCACGTGATCAGTGCACGGGCAGTCACGTGATCAGTGCATGATATAGACGTGAACAGTGCATGATCAGTCACGTGATCAGTGCATGATAGCCACGTGATCAGTGCATGATCAGTCACCTGATGGGTGTATGATCAGTCACGTGACCAGTGCATGGTAGCTACATGATCATTGCATGATCAGCCACGTGATCAGTGCATGATAGCCACGTGATCAGTGCATGATCAGTTACGTGATCAGTGCATGATCAGTCACGTGACCAGTACTTGGTAGCTGCGTGATCATGGCATGATCAGCCACGTGATCAGTGCATGATAGCCACGCGATCAGTGCATGATCAGACACGTGATCAGTGCATGATCAGCCACGTGATCAGTGCATGATCAGCCACGTGATCAGTGCATGATCAGGCACGTGATCAGTGCATGTCCAGCCACGTGATCAGTGCATGATAGCCACGTGATCAGTGCATGATCAGTCACGTGATCAGTGCATGATCAGTCACGTGATCAGTGCATGATCAGCCACGTGATCAGTGCATGATCAATTACGTGATCAGTGCATGATCAGTCACGTGACCAGTACATGGTAGCTACGTGATCATTGCCTGATCAGCCACGTGATCAGTGCATGATAGCCACGTGATCAGTGCATGATC